>NW_019942591.1:305460-316544 GCF_002910315.2 Salvelinus sp. IW2-2015 | reverse complement strand
AATTATAACACATAAATGGATTACCCATGCTAGACTATCTAGTAATTTTCAAGTTTGGTACAGTGGTTAAAATGTTTCACTGATCAAATGTTTCCCTGAACGTTCTCATTAAAGGGCTGCGGCGAAGCCACGGGAGCAAATGCATTTGGTACAGGGACAGACAACATTTTGACACGCAAATCTGATTGGATACAGCGTTGGATTATTGAAATATCAGACTCAATTTAACTCCAGAGTTGCTTTTTTTCTTTCTGAGGGCTAATCGGGGACATATCTGGGGACATTTCTGGGGACAGCTCTAGCCGGGGACAGCTCACCAAAATCGGGGGACTGTCCCCAGAAATCGGGGACGTCTGGTCGCCCTACCCCATGGCCTCATTCACACTTAACACTCAGACCAACTAGACAAGACCCCAGCACGTCCACTGACTTGATACACGTCCCCGATTTGATAGGCTATGACCACTCAACATTTGTTTTAGGGAAACGTCATGCAGATAAGATTTGTGTTTCTTGACAGTCGTTTCAACAATGTGTTCATCCATGCTCTAAGATTTTCCCAAAGTGAAATGTACGATTTTAACAGGGGAAAATGTAATGCAACTCTTGTGTCACAAGAAGTCATCGTGGTGGCCTACGCTACTGGATCAACAGCACATGGCAGCGTGTGTTTAACCTCCGTATTCCCCCATGTAATGCTCTGGGAGGGACTGGTGTGGGGGAATGTTCATAATGGACACAGATTAGGGTCATCGGTCAGACTGAGAGGCTCCAGTTGATTCACTCACAGTGAGTCGGCCCGCCCCATCCGTCTATGGACTAAACACACAACACGAGCCCTCTCCATACTAATCCCAATGCCAATCCACCTCTGATCCTACGGATTGATAGAGAAACTCAGGGGACCAAGGGTATCAAAGTACACCAAAGGGCAACAACCGCCCGGTCACCTATTTTAGGTCCAATCTAAATGAATCCAGTAAATGGGATAGAGAGCCTCTGTTGGGGTGAAAGGGGTGAACACCCTCACCCCACCTCACTCTCCTGAGTTACGTGCCCTTCCTCTGGCTGGGCGTCACACAGCAACCTTTGGTTCAGCGAGTGTTTGTGGGTAAACACGGTGGATCTGACGGACTGTCAATGTGCACTCCTAACCAGAGCTTCTCAGTGGAGGGCTCAGAGCACAGAGCATGCTGGGTTGGTAAGACATCATGATCATTTAGGCTGAATGCGTGTGTCGTGTCACCGGAGTGGGTTCTAATCCAGAGGTGATTCGTTAATGCAGTTTATCTGCCAATGGGATGTTTCTTATGATGACTATTCCAGTAAATTAAAATAGTGAAATATTTTATGCTTATTAAGGTGTTACATCAGTTGTACCTCGTTCACAACAAAAGACAGTGCCTTTTCCCCCGCCCTCTCTGAGGTCATCACCAGAGCTCTTGTTGATGAGTCTCTTGTTATCAATAACAGCATTAGTGGAATTGATTGGGCTGGTGTAACCAAAGCACTGTGGATTGCCAATTGTGTGATACATTACAAAGTAACAGCTGTTGTTAATTAACAAGACAGTTAAACTATTGTCCCACAGTAACAACAAAAAAAAGGTAGAAAACAATGGCTTAATCATGCACATAACAATAAGGCCTTGTTTTGTTTAACTTCCACCATTTTGTTTTGTTGTGTTCATTTGAGAGAAGCGTGTGTCTCTGTGGCTACCTTAAAGAACGACTGCCCCTTAAAAAAAACCCGTCTCATTTAGATATTAGCCTATGTGGCGTCAATATGAGTCAGAAACAGTTATTCTACTGTTAAAACTGACCACGCTACAAAGTGTAAATAGGATAATTTTGATTATAAAGTCAGTCTGGTCCAAAATTGAGTTTTGTGAGACTTGTGGTCTTGACTGCATCACAATGTAAATGAAGGTTGGGTTTGTTTCAAACCTACCCACATGCCCACAGCTGGCAGCACACAAGTAATCATCAATTCGGAGGCTAGCTGCAGGTGACCCGATCGTGGTCAATTTGGGTTGACTTTGGAGATCACTATGGGGCTAGATAGGGACCATCGGTAAATTACACAATGTACACGCGACAATATATTAAGTTCCAATAGCTCCAAATTTCAATGACTTAAAACCTCAAACCAACTATAAATTGTAGAAATTCATATACAAATATTGAAAGCATTTCATGAGAAAACTACAAGGTTTGCAGCATGAAAATAATGTCTCATTTACATTGTGTCATTTATCGACGGTCCCTAACTAGCCCCGGAGATAGGCAATCCAAAGTCAAGCAAACTTTGCTACGAATGCACACCAGCCGGCTGCAGCTAATTGGCTAAATTATTTGTCTAACTCTTCCAATCTGCGACACACACACAAGACAATTCAGTCATGGCACCTAGCATTTCCTTATTAACCAAATCTATAGCGAGGCCAAATCACGAAGTGCAGTCGTCCTTTAAATAGATCAGGAGGAAGTGGCTTTGAGACTCACCTCCACAGTGACCACATCATTTGGTTGTATTGTGGTTGTGTGTCTGTTACAACTGTCAAGTTTTCCTCAGCATGTGTGTGTTTACTTTGCAGTATGTGTGCGCAGGTGTTTGTGCAAGCATGTATAGGGTTTTGCGTGCACACTGCTGTAAGCAGGGTTGGCTAGGTTACTTTTAAAATGTAATCCCTTACAGTTACTAGTTACCTGTCCAAAATTGTTACTTTTGGATTACCCAAACTCAGTAACGTAATCTGATTACTTTAAGATTACTTTTAGATTACTTTCCCTTTAAGAGGCATTAGAAGAAGACAAAAAGGATCCATCAAACACATTATTTTGGTGTCATCATAGTGGTCTATGACTTGTGGTCACGCTCGCTCAGGTGGAACAAACTTAAACTTGTGCCATTTTTCAATGCTGAATTGAATGTCATTGAGAAAACAGAAAGGTGTCAAAATGTAATTTTTCGCCAACATCCTTTCAGAATTTAAAAGTAATCAAAGAAGTAATCATCTATTTTTCAAAAAGTATCTGTAATCTGATTACAATCTTTTTTGCTGGTAACGTAACTGAATACAGTACATGTTTTGTAATCAGATTACATGTAACTGACTACATGTTATCAGTTACTCCCCAACCCTGGTTGTAAGGGTGAGGGTGTACATTTGCATATCTAGATCTTATTCTATTAGAAAAGTGAATCCCATACTAATACTGCTCCTCTTTTTAATTGAATCATATTGATAGACTATTAATAAACTCAGGCTGATTGACATTATGTTGTCCTTTACATGCTTCCTATGATCAATGTTTTCCATGTGGCTTCTCTCTCTCATTATTTAACAGTAGTCAATATGAATGTTTCTCTCTTGTGTAGTGTAGAAGACCAATTCCTTTTCTGTGACAGTATGTGCTCATACTTGTGCGTGTCTGTCCTCTGTGAGTCTGCAGGTGTTGTATAAACAGGTGAAGCACAAATATTGAAAGTAGGCAGAGTGATTTGTGGTGTGATGACACTGTGTAGGCAGTCATCATAAGATCAACCAGAGAGCACTTCAAGAGCATGGGGGCTTATTATGATGTAATGTGTGTGTGTGTGTGTGTGTGTGTGTGTGTGTGTGTGTGTGTGTGTGTGTGTGTGTGTGTGTGTGTGTGTGTGTGTGTGTGTGTGTGTGTGTTGTGTGTGGTGCGTGCGTGCGTGCGTGCGTGCGTGCGTGCGTGCGTGCGTGCGTGCGTGCGTGCGTGCGTGCGTGCGTGCGTGCGTGTGTGTGTGTGTGTGCGCGCTGTTAAAATGCTACCACCCAACCCGGTGTTATGATAAACGAGTTCCCTGTTGCCTGTTGGCTTTGGGTACACACATATACAGCACTGCAACAGCGCTCTCCATAAATCACACCTAGCACAGCCTACCTAAATGTCAACTCCATAGGAATTAACATTATATCTCGTGAAATGATTACCCCATGCTATGAATATCATTTCAGTAAAAGGCATTCATTTACATAATCTCAGACCCTATTCTAAACATGCACATCCACATAGTAGGTAGTCTTGCACATGTGCACTCTTGTACTACCCATCCACTCCAGCCAGTCAGCCAGTCAGCCAGTCAGCCTGTGAGCTACAGGCTCTCAGCAGTGCACCCTGCTGCTGTGACAATAACAGCAGTGCTATTTCCGATGAGGGGAGAGAGAAGAAGGATTATGATTTTACAGCTGTGTTGCAAACAACAGTGGTTGGGGTTCTAGATCTATCATGCTAGCTGATCCTACCAGGAGTGGATCAGAGGGTTGGGTCAGTACCAGGACCAAGAACTGCCTACATGGGTCTGAGTTTACAGTGGCAAGAAAAAGTATGTGAACCCTTTGGAAATACCTGGATTTCTGCATAAATTGGTCATACAATTTGATCTGAGCTTCATCTAGGTCACTACAATAGACAAACACAGTCTGCTTAAACGAATAACACATACACAACTATACGTTTTCATGTCTTTATTGAACACACCTTGTAAACATTCACAGTGTAGGTGGAAAAAGAATGTGAACCCTTGGATTTAATAACTGGTTGTCCCTCCGTTGGCAGCAATAACCTCAACCAAATGTTTTCTGTAGTTGCGGATCAGACCTGCACAACGGTCAGGAGGAATTTTCTCCTCTTTACAAAACTGTTTCAGTTCAGCAATATTCTTGGGATGTCTGGTGTGACCTACTATCTTGAGGTCATGCTACAGCATCTCAATCGGATTGAGGTCAGGACTCTGACTGGGCAACTCCAGAAGGTGTATTTTCTTCTGTTGAAGCCATTCTGTTGTTGATTTACTTCTGTGTGTTTGGGTCGTTGTCCTGTTGCATCACCCAACTTCTGTTGAGCTTCGATTGGCAGACAGATAGCCTAACATTCTCCTGCAAAATGTCTTGATAAACTTGGAAATTCATTTTTCCATCGCTGATAACAAGCTGTCCAGGCCCTGAGGCAGCAAAGCAGCTCCAAACCATGATGCTCCCTCCACCATATTTTACAGTTGGGATAAGGTTTTGATGTTGGTGTGCTGTGCCTTTTTTTCTCCACACATAGTGTTGTGTTTTCCTTCCAAACAACTCAACCTTAGTTTAATCTGTCATTTGGACGCCTTTCCTTCCAGTTCTCTGCTGCCTGCGACTGGAACGAATTGCAAAAATCTCTGAAGATGGAGACTTTTATCTCCCTCAACAACTTTAAAAATCTGCTATCCGAGCAGCTAACCGATCGCTGCAGCTGTACATAGTCCATCTGTAAACTACCCACCCAATTTACCTACCTCACCCCCCATACTGCTTTTATTTATTTACTTTTCTGCTCTTTTGCACACCAGTATCTCTTCTTGCACATGATCATCTGATGATTTATCACTCCAGTGTTAATCTGCTAAATTGTAATTATTCGATTTATTGCCTACCTCATGCCTTTTGCACACATTGTATATAGATTCTCTTTTTTTCTACCATGTTATTGACTTGTTTATTGTTTACTCCATGTGTAACTCTGTGTTGTCTGTTCACACTGCTATGCTTTATCTTGGCCAGGTCGCAGTTACAAATGAGAACTTGTTCTCAACTAGCCTACCTGGTTAAATAAAGGTGAAATAAAATAAATAAAAATAAAATAATCTGTCCACAGAATATTTTGCCAGTAGCGCTACTGGAACATCCAGGTGCACTTTTGCAAACTTCAGACATGCAGCAATGTTTATTTTGGACAGCAATGGCTTCTTCCGCTGTGTCCTGCCATGAACACCATTCTTGTTTAGTGTTTTATATATCGTAGACTCGTCAACAGAGATGTTAGCATGTTCCAGAGATTTCTGTAAGTCTTTAGCTGACACTCTAGGATTCTTCTTAACCTCATTGAGCATTCTGCGCTTTGCTCTTGCAGTCATCTTTGCAGGACGGCCACTCCTAGGGAGAGTAGCGACAGTGCTGAACTTTCTCAATTTATAGACTATTTGTCTTATCGTGGACTGATGAACATCAAGGCTTTTAGAGATAATTTTGTAACCCTTTCCAGCTTTATGCAAGTCAACAATTCTTAATCTTAGGTCTTCTGAGATCTCTTTTGTTCGAGGCGTGGCCTTGTCCCGGACCTGCTGTTTTCAACTCTGTTTTCGACTCTGTTTTCGACTCCCTCTCTCTCTCTCTCTCTCTACTCTGAGGCACCAGCTGTCTCTAACTCTGAATGCTCGGCTATGAAAAGCCAACTGACATTTACTCATGCACCCTCTACAACCACTGTGATTATTATAAGAATTCTTTTGACCCTGCTGGTCATCTATGAACATTTTAACATCTCGGCCATGCACTGTTATAATCTCAACCCGGTACAGCCAGAAGAGGACTGGCCACCCCTCATGAGCCTGGTTCCTCTCTAGGTTTCTTCCTAGGTTCCTGCCTTTCTAGGGAGTTTTTCCTAGCCACCGTTCTTCTACATCTGCATTGCTTGCTGTTTGGGGTTTTAGGCTGGGTTTCTGTATAGCACTTTGTGACATCGGCTGATGTAAAAAGGGCTTTATAAATACATTTGATTGATTGATTAATCCACGGTATAGCGCGATTGGAATTTAAAGGCATTGTTCCCGCTGCATATGTCGGCTTAATCAGAAATAACCGTTACATTTCAACTGCACTATACTGCGGATCTTCTGCGATGCGGATTGAATCGACCCCTTAGTGTATGTATAAGAAAGGACAAAGGTGGAACAGTGGAACAGTCCTGTGTTTGTATTCGACTGACTCTTGACCGATGGCTAATTAACTGAGCAGTGGTGTAGTGCAGTGGGCAGGTGGGTGAGGATGGGGACTGGGGTGGGCAGTTGGGTGATGATGGGTACTGGGGTAGGTGTGACATCATACTGCCAGTAGCTATAATTACTTCCTGTATGTGTGGTCAGTGGAGAAGCTGCTTCCTCATAGTACCATTCTGTTGACTCAGTTAACCATTGGTGGGGTCAAAGGTCTCTTCTGATGTTTGCTGGTTACTCATCGAATCCCAGCGAATGGTGTCTGATATCATCATATATTCTACTGTGACACTGTGGTGAGTGTGAGTGGATCTGACAGAGGTGTGACATGATAGAGCTCCCGAGTGGCGCAGCTGTCTAGGGCACTGCATCTCAGTGCAAGAGGCGTCACTACAGTCCCTGGTTAGAATCCAGGCTGTATCACATCCGGCTGTGATTGGGAGTCCCATAGGGCGGCGCACAATTGGCCCAGCGTCGTCCGGGTTGGGCCGGTGTAGGCTGTCATTGTAAATAAGAATTTGTTCCTAACTGACTTGCCTGGTTTAAAAAACAAAAACAAATAGAGCTGTGTAGCTACTGTACTGTATATGACTCTTAGATGTTAGAGAAGCTAGAGAGAAAGGGACTGAGGTTCCTATAGGTGGGTATGTTAAGGTGCAAGAATAGGTACTGTACATGGAGACAGTATGGGGATGCTGGTGTTTGTTTTATTTTATTTATTAGTATCCCCATTACCCGGCGCCAACGGCGACAGCCAGTCTTACTGGGGTCCGACACATAACGAAAAAATACATTACAGACAAAAGACTTTACAATTTGTGTACATTTAAAAACATGAAACATTAATGGCATCAAACACATCAAAGATGTGGTTTCCATGTAGTTGATACCATTCCATTGACTCCATTCCAGCCATTATTATGAGCCGTCCTCCCCTCAGCAGCCTCCACTGACATACATGCCAGTACATACACACAACAAGTAGGTCACATGGGGGAGAGGCGTTGTGCCGTGAGGTGTTGCTTTATCTGTTTTTTGAAACCAGGTTTGCTGTTCACTTGCACTATTTAAGATGGAAGGGAGTTCCATGCACTCATGGCTCTGAATGATACTGTACGTTTCCTTGAATTAGTTCTGGACCTGGGGACTGTGAAAAGACCCCTGGTGGCATGTCTGGTGGGGTAAGTGTGTCACACCTGCTCCCGCTCCCCCTCTCTGGCATTGGACTCACCTGGACTCCTTCACGTTGTTGATTAGCCCCTGTATATCTGTCTGTTCCTCGGTGGTGTTCCCTGTGTCCGCATGAATTGTTGTTATGTGTTCCTGTCCTGACGCTGTTCCTGTTCCGCTTCATGTCCGTCAGCTATTAAACCTTCACTCCCCGTACCTGCCTCTCATCTCCTGCGTAGATCCTTACCAAGTGTGTGTGTCAGTGCTGTGTGTAAGTTGACGATGCAAACAATTTGGAATTTCCAACACCGCTCTGGCTATAGGGATGCTCTGACCCCCTATTTCAGTTTGTTTACCCAAAGCTCCAACCTGCTACCTTCTATCCACATGCAGCCGGCATGTGCTGTACGTCTCTTCCTTCAAACACGATGATCATCAATGTCTCTTGTGTTTCACTTGTTTTTAGTTCATAAGCTCATAATACCAGCAGCATTCTGTTCAAGTAGGGAGAGAGATGTTCTTTATTTCTCTATTATATTTTGTTATCTGCCGCCAAAAGAATTTCATTACTTTTCGGTCTGTGCCGAGTTTTCAAACCACGTCAGCACCACTAGGCTTTTGATTTAAACCTTTGATGTTTTTGTTCTTGACAGAAGTGTTGCCCCGTTGCTAATGCCTCTTAATAGAAACATAATCGCAGTGCACAAAGGGAAGGATTACTTTTCACTTTATTGTGTCATTGCCTTTAGCACTTTAGCGCGACCTAAAGGTCCAAACATTTAATTTGTCTGGGCTCTCCCAGGGCCTGACACGGAGAGGAAGGGTGATACCACTGGAGAATTGAATAGAGTGAGTCCTGCTGCCTTTAAGAGTTCCGGCAGACACAGAGCTGTGATAGCAGAGGGTGAATGAAGCTTTGCAGCTATGGGCTCTCAATCAGAGATGGACAGAGCAGAGATGAAGGGGTTAAAGAGAGAGAAGGGGGACAGAGATGGAAGTGTGGATTAGAGAGAGAGAGAGAGAGAGAGACAGACAGACAGACAGACAGACAGACAGACAGGAGACAGACAGACAGCAGACAGACAGACAGACAGACAGACAGACAGAACAGACAGACAGACAGACAGACAGACGACAGACAGACAGAGACAGAGAGAGAGAGAGAGGAATAGTATGCAGATGGGATATTGATCTGCTTGTGTGGGAGAGAGAGATTTTAATGAGTTGTGTTTGAACAGTGTTAGGTTGGATGAGTGGTTAGTCACTCCTCAGTCGTGCGTACGTGCCTGGTTGCACACGTCAGTGTACTTTGAATTCCATAAAAAGTTGCCATGCACATCGCAAACACTATTTCCCGGATCGGTGTAGCTCATGGGTGTCTGTGTGAGGCCGGGCATCCTAATTGTACATGTTTATCAAATCACTTGTAAATCTATATTTTATAATATGAGTTAAATTATGGCCCAATCATTACAGTGAGAGAGCAAGGCGGAACGCCTCTTGATGGGACCTAAAGTGCTGTGTCACCTCTATCTCTGGGATCTGCCCACACACTGGGCTAATGAGATGGGCTAATGTAATGAAGAAGTACCTATACCTGGGGGACAGGACAGGACACCCCCTAGGGTTGACAGGGGATTATAACATTTGGGGGTGTCTGTTCATTGTGTTGTGTTGGAATTGCAAGGTGCCCGGGTGGATATATGTGTCTCCCTTTAGAGATGGTTGGCTGGTATGACGTAGTAGAGCTCTGCTTAGTTTTTAGCCAGCATTAGCTAGGAGAGCCTCTCTCTGCTACGCGGGGTCCCCTGGGGGTCCTCAGATCTAGTTTACACTGTTCTACTGCTGTCTTTTAATAGGTTGGCCCGTTAGCTGGCCTATCTACGAGACCACCTTCTGGAGAGCAGACCCACATCAGCCAGACTGCACCCACTAACCCTCACACTCTCTCTTGTTCTATACACGCACGCACGCACGCACACACCAACACACACACACACACACACCCACACACACACACCACATCACATCATCACACTACACACACACACACACACAACACACACACACACACACACACACACACACACACAACCAAACACCACACACAGCACACACACACACACACAACACACACACACACACACAGTACCAGTCAAAAGTTTGGACACAACCTATTCATTCAAGGGTTTTTTCTTTATTTGTATATTTTCTACATTGTAGAATAATAGTGAAGACATAAACTAATGAAATAACACGTATGGAATCATGATTCAAAAATGTGTTAAACAAATCAAAAAATATTTTATGTGATTCTTCAAGTAGCCACCCTTTGCCTTGATGACAGCTTTGCACAGCTCTTGGCATTCTCTCAACCACTTCAGTATCCCTGAAAATGCTTTTCAACCAGTCTTGAAGGAGGTCCCACTTATGTTGAGCACTCGTTGCTGCTTTTCCTTCACTCTGTGGTCAACTCTTCCCAAATCATCTAAACTGGGTTGAGGTTGGGTGATTGTGGAAGGCCAGGTCATCTGATGTAAGCACTCCCATCACTCTCCTTCTTGGTAAATACCCTTACAACAAGCCTGGAGGTGTGTTGGGTCATTGTCCTGTTGAAAAATAAATGATATTCCCACTAAAGCGCACCAGATGGGATGGCGTATCGCTGCGAATGCTGTGTAGCCATGCTGGTTAAGTGTGCCTTGAATTCTAAATAAATCACAACAGTGTCACCAGCAAAGCACCCACCAGCATCAAACACTCTCCTCCTCCACGCTTCACGTGGGAACCAACACATGCGGAGATCATCCCGTTCAACCACTACTCTGTGTCTCACAAAGACACGCAGATGGAACCAAAATCTCAAATTTGGACTCACTCAAACCAAAGTACAGATTTCACTGATCTATCACGTCCATTGCCGTGTTTCTTGGCCCCAAGCAAGTCTCTTCTTCTATTGTGCCTTTAGTAGTGGTTTCTCTTTGCAGTAATTCGACCATTAAGGCCTGATCAACAGTCTCCTCTGAAACAGTTTGATGTTGAGATGTTTTCTTGTTACTTACTCTGTGAAATTTATTTATTTGGGGCTGCAATTTCTGAGGCTGGTAAACTCTAATGAACGTAGCCTCTGGCAG
>NW_019942591.1:257510-305254 GCF_002910315.2 Salvelinus sp. IW2-2015 | reverse complement strand
TGTTCTTGCCATAATATGGACTTGGTATTTTACCAAATAGGGCTATCTTCTGTATACCACCCATACCTTGTCACAACACAACTGATTGGCTCAAACGCATTAAGAAGGAAAGAAATTCCACACATTCAATTTTTAACAAGACATACCTAATTGAAATGCATTCCAGGTGACTACCTCATGAAGCTGGTTGAGAGAATGCCAAGAGTGTGCAACGCTGTCATCAAGGCAAAGGGTGGCTACATTGAAAATCTCACATATAAAATATATTTTGATTTGTTTAACACTTTTTTGATTATTACTACATTCCATATGTGTTATTTCATAGTTTTGATGTCTTCACTATTATTCTACAATGTAGAAAATAGTAAAAATAAAGAAAAACCCTTGAATAAGTAGGTGTGTCTTTTGACTGGTACTTTTGACTGGTGCTATACATGCATGGACATGCACACACACAAGGAAACACACACAATGTCAACCATTGAACCATGTCATATGAATCCCACCTGAGTCATTGTCACACATTATTTCATGCAGGAGTGAAGAGCAGAGAAGGGTTGTTGTGCCCAGAGCAGGTTTGACCTGGTCCTACCAGCTCAGTGTAGTTTTCCATACCCCTATGCTACTGATTAAAATACCATCACTGAGTCGACGCACACAGCCCATTAGTGCCAACGGTTTTATAGGAGAACCAAGGATGGAGAAAGAGAAACATCCAGCGAGGAGGTGTGAAAATCCCATAAATCAAAGTAGGTTCAAAACGATCTCTTTTTCCGCTCACCATCACTACAGCTCTACACACACACACACACACACACACACACACACACACACACACACACACACACACACACACACACACACACACACACACACACACACTGCAGCTGAGGGGAGGATGGCTTATAATAATGGCTGGAATGGAGTCAATATGGAACCCACCATCAGTTAAAATAAGGTCTCCTTTTGATTTAACCTTAGTTTAACCAGGTGACACACACTTACCCCTAATTCAGCATGTATCTAACCCACCATCAGTTAAAATAAGGTCTCCTTTTGATTTAACCTTAGTTTAACCAGGTGAGTCAGTCAAGCACCTTCTTATTGAAGGTGTAATATTTCCCCTGTGCTTGTAGGCTCAGTGGGGGGACAGGGAGTCCCATGGGGAGACACATACCGGCTGCAGCCCCACCTGTGGAGCCCATGAGTGTCCCTGTGACAGCTCATCAACAGCCCACGTCTGAGTCCCAAATGGCACCCTATTCCAATACAGTGGACTACCTTTGAACAGAGCCCACCCCGGTGCGCTATATATGGAATAGGGTGGCATTTGGGTTGCAATCCTGCCCTACAGAGCTGCTGAGAGGCCAGAAACAGTGGGACTGATACTTAAGGATACTGAACAATGGCTGCAACTGAGGAGAGTTGGAGAGGGTGGGAGAGGGGGGTAAAGTATAACAGGAGTAATCTCACATGCTGTGGCCCAATATAAAAGCGCACATGTGAAAGTCACAGACGATCTTACGTAACTACAGAAGTGGGGCGATTGAAAGACTGGAAAATTACAAGTGGCTGTGTGTTATGTCATCTGGCCTTTCCCACCGTCATCCGCCCTGCTGCGACCGTCACCCAGCCGGATGTGTGTGTGTATGTGTATGAGAAATGCCAGCTGTGTGTCTGTGTGTTGACCCGTACACACTGTACATTATTTTTGGAAATGGCATGTGTGCATTGATGCTAGTCACAATAGCTGTTACTCACCCGACCCCTCTATGCGTTTATAACTGTATATACTCACCTTCTCTATAATCGACGGTGACCTTTTCCTGGAAGCAGCTTGACGCCATTCATTGGTCCATTACAGGAAGTCATGAATCACTCTAGCAGCCCTAGTAGTCTACAGGTAGGAGTGGAGGTAAAGAGGTTTAGTGTTAAACATTATCGTCTCTTCATTAACATGGGGAGGCCAGTTGTGTTGTTAGTAAGAGCTGAGTCACTCACACACACACACTCGGAGGGTCCATACACACACACACACACACACATACTGTATAAATCATTTTGTTATACCACAATGACCTCAATTATCCAGCAACACCCTTTCAGCTCTAGGGCAAAAACACATACGCTTGCTCTATCCCCCTGTCTCTCTCTCTCGCTCTCTCTCTCGCTCTCTCTCTACCTTTTTGAGCTCCCTTGACATTTGTTATTTTAATTTATCTTGCTCCGTCTACCTCTCTGTTCTTTTCTGTCTCCTCTCTCTTCCTCTAAAGAACAACGACATCTCAGAGCTCACACCAGAGCCCTAGGAAGATCAGTCCTCTGCATACCTGGATTGGCAGTACGTATAAGACCACGAAGCATCCCAGTATAGTAGCTGGGACATGGGCCTGGTTAGCATCTGGTCTGCTGTGCTCTGTCTTACCCACTCTTCCACCACCACCTCAGGCAGGCGGGCAGGCGAGGGGGTTGGTTTTATCCAGCAGAGGTATCAGGTGTCAGACAGGCTGACCAGCAGCAGCAGCCACAGCAACAACCAGAGCCCCTCGCCATGTCAGTGGAGAGAGAAGGAGACGTAGGGGGTCACACAGTGAGGGAGCCCTGCTGGGACGTCTCCCGCCGAGGGAGTGGAGAGACGTCATTCAAGCTGAGCGCCATGATGAGATGACAAAACCCGGTGGGCACAGCCCGGTGATGTGGGGAAAGGGAAGAGTGATGGGCGAGAGAGAAAGAGGAAAACGATAGGAGAGAGAGGGGGAGGTTGAGAGAGAAGGTCGTAAAGAAACAGAGGAGGGGGATCGAGGACAATGTCATGTCACTGTCAAGGAATGAAGAATGATATGTGGGGTGAACAGGATAAAGGGAGGAGAGGATGAAGTGGAATTGGAAGTGGGGGATGAGAGCGAGTGTGAGTGAGAGAGAGGGATAGAGGGGAAGTGAGGAGAGATACAGAACCGTCATGAGGAGATTATGATGTGTTGTGTGGCCCACCAAGCCTGTGCTTTGGCAACAGTGACCTGCTTGCACTGACGCACAGCTCCCAGACCCGGGAGGTTTCCCAAATGGAACCCTATTCCCTCTATAGTGTACTACTTTTGACCAGAGTTTTGACCGGGGCACATGGGGCTCTGGTCAAACGTAGTGCTCTACTGTATGTAGGGAATAGGGTGACATTTGGGATGCAGACCCTGTCTGCCCTGGTTAACTAGAGCAATGAGACTCGCAGGGTCAAACACATCCAGAGAGCAACTTCATGGAAAATAGAGAAGTGCTACTGATGTTGTGTGACACCATAAACAGAGAGGAGCAAATGTTCAGGCTATGGCCAAGGTTGACTGATCTGGATCTAGAGCTGGTTACAAACTGGTTAAATCAACATTGTTTCAACTTCATTTGTCAACGTATTGTGACCTGTTGTCTACGTGGAAAATACATTGGATTTGAACAAAAAGTCATCAGCGTAAACTGTTGTTTTGAAGGTAAAATTTCAACCACGGGATTATGTGATGATGGTAACCAATATTCAACACAGACAAAGCTTGTATAAAATATGTTTAATTTTCACATTTGAAACAACGTCATTTTCGACGTAATAGCCACTCTAAGAAAAAGAAACGTAGTCTGGGCAGCACCTCCTACTGGAGAGCACCTTAGAGGCTGCTGCCCTATATACTGTAGACTTGAAATCACTGGCCACTTTAACCAAGGAACACTAGTCACTTTAATCATGTTTACATATTTTGCACTACTCATCTCATATGTATATACTGTATTCTATTCTACTGTATTTTAGTCTATGCCGCTCCGACATTGCTCGTCCAAATATTTAGATATTCTTAATTCCATTTTACTTTAGATTGGTGAGTATTGTTGTGAAATGGTTAGATATTACTTGTTAGATATTACTGCACTGTTGGAGCTGGAAACACAAGCCTTTCACTACGCCCACAATAACATCTGCCAAACTCTTGTATGTGACCAATACCATGTGACTTGATTTGATCTACAGCTACCTCATAGGTCTCCCATCCAGAGTTTGAACCCAGCTCAACAAAGCTTAGCTTCAATAATTGACACTGACTAATACCAATGTGCTATGGTGAGAACTATTATTGAGAAATGTCCACATAGAATAACTTAGTAGCAACAGTGAATCTAAGGGTAGTTTCAACAAAGCAAATTAATGATCAATCATATGTCGTCAATATTATACTATTTAGGCCTATATAACATTTGGGAAGTAATTAACAGCTATAGTTTCAATTCAGCCCAGGATTCAACTAAAAATAGACAATACACCTACAGTTGAAGTCGGAAGTTTACCCACACTTAGGTTGGAGTCATTAAAACTTGTTTTTCAACCACTCCACGAATTTCTTGTTAACAAACTATAGTTTTGGCAAGTCGGTTAGGACATCTACTTTGTGCATGACACAAGTCATTTTTCCAACTATTGTTTACAGACAGATTATTTCACTTATAATTCACTGTATCACAATTCCAGTGGGTCAGAAGTTTACATACACTGAGTTGACTGTGCCTTTAAACAGGTTGGAAAATTCCAGAAAATTATGTCATGACTTTAGAAGCTTCTGATAGGCTAATATGACATCATTTGAGTCAATTGGAGGTGTACCTGTGGATGTATTTCAAGGCCTACCTTCAAACTCAGTGCCTCTTTGCTTGACATCATGGGACAATCTAAAGAAATCAGCCAAGACCTCAGAAAGAATTCTGGTTCATCCTTGGGAGCAATTTCCAAACGCCTGAAGGTACCACGTTCATCTGTACAAATGACTCCGGACTGTAGGTCGTCGCTGGGGACTCCGGACCGTAGACCGTCGCCAGAGGCTCTGGACTGAGAACCCCCGCTGGAGGCTCTGGACCGCCGCTGGAGGTTCCAGACCGTGGACCGTCTCAGGAGGTTCCGGACCGTGGACCGTCTCAGGAGGTTGTGGACCGTCTCAGGAGGTTCCGGACCCTGGACCGTCGTAGGAGGTCCCTGACTGTGGACCGTCGTTGGAGGTTCCGGACTGGGAACTGTCGCCGGAAGCACTGGACTGGGAACTGTCGCCAGAGGTTCCGGACTGTGAAACGTCGCCGGAAGCTCTGGACTGGGAACTGTCGCCGGAAGCTTGGTGCGTGGGGCCGGCACTGGTGGTACTGGGCTGGTGACACAGACCTCAGGACGAGCGCGAGGAGCAGGCACAGGACGTACTGGACTGAGGAGGCGCACTGGAGGCCTGATGCGTGGGGCCGGTACAGGTGGCACCGGGCTGGTGACACGCACCTCAGGGCGAGTGCGGGGAGGAGGCACAGGACGTACTGGACTGTGGAGGCGCACTGGAGGTCTGYAGCGTAGAGCTGGTACAACGCGTSCTGGACAAATMARCACCTTCGCACGGCAAGTGRGGGAAGCTGGCACAGGASGCACTGGGCTGTGAAGGCGCACTGGAGACCAGGCGCGCTGAGCCGGCACAACCCGTCCTGGACAGATACCCACTTTAGCACGACAAGTGCGAGGAGCTGGCACAGAACGCACCGGAGACACAGTGCGTATCACCGCAAAACATGGTGCCTGACCGGTCACACGCTCCCCACGGTGAGTACGGGGATTTGGCTCTGGTTCAATCCCCTCAACTTTCGCCGCCCACTCCTTGCTCAATCTGTCCCCATATTCCTCCTCGGTCTCTAACTCACCCCTCAGCGTCGCCGACCACTCCGTGTGCCCCCCCCCAAAAAAATGTTTGGGCTGTCTCTCGGGCTTCCGTCGTGGCCGTGAACCCCGGTGTTGTCGTTGTTGTTCCCTCGCTGCCTCCACCTGCTTCCATGGCAGGCTTCTGTCTCCTGCCATAATCTCGTCCCACGTCCAGGATGTCCTCCACTCCTGGCTTTCCTCCTGGGCACGCTGCTTGGTCCGTTGTTGGTGGGATCTTCTGTCACGATCGTCATGATAACTGGACCAAAGCGCAGCGTGGTCTGGGTTCCACATATTTTATTACTATGTGAAACTCAAAGCAAAACAAAACAATAAACGAACAAACGAAACGTGAAGAAAATGCAGTGCTCACAGGCACTACACAAAAACAAGATCCCACAAAGCACAAAGGGGAAATGGCTGCCTAAATATGATTCCCAATCAGACACAATGAAAAACAGCTGCCTCTGATTGGGAAAAATACCAGGCCAACATAGAAATATAATTACCTAGATGACCCACCCTAGTCACACCCCGACCTAACCAACATAGAGAATATAAAGCTCTCCATGGTCAGGGCGTGACAGCATTATGTTGTGGGGGTGCTTTGCTGCAGGAGGGACTGGTGCACTTCACAAAATTGATGGCGTCATGAGGGAGGATAATTATGTGGAAATATTAAAGCAACATCTCAAGACATCATTCAGGAAGTTAAAGCTTGGTCGCAAATGGGTCTTCCAAATGGACAATGACCCCAAGCATACTTCCAAAGCTGTGGCACAATGGCTTAATGACAACAAAGTCAAGGTATTAGAGTGGCCATCACAAAGCCCTGACCTCAATCCTATGGCAAATTTGTGGGCAGAACTGAAAAAGCGTGTGCAAGCAAGGAGGCCTACAAACCTGACTCAGTTACACCAGCTCTGTCAGGAGGAATAGGGCAAAATTCACCCAACTTATTGTGGGAAGCTTGTGGAAGGCTACCCGAAACGTTGACCCAAGTTCAACAATTTAAAGGCAATGCTACCAAATACTAATTGAGTGTGTGTAAACTTCTGACCCACTGGGAGTGTGATGAAAGAAATAAAAGCTGAAATAAATCATTCTCTCTACTTTTATTCTGACATTTCACATTCTTAAATAAAGTGGTGATCCTAACTGACCTAAGACAGGGAATTTTTTACGAGGATTAAATGTCAGGAATTGTGGAAAAACTGAGTTGAAATGTATTTGGCTCAGGTGTATGTAAACTTCCGACTTCAACTCTAGGCCTAGGGTTTCAAGCTTTGGTTGATTTCAAATGGAATCTACAAGCTAATAATAAATATGTGGGATTCACTTCTCCATTCAACCAAAAATAAAAGTTAAAGAATAGAGATTCAACCGTATGTAGATTTTTGGTTGAAATGAACACAGAAATACAACAAATCAATTGTTAATTAATTTGTAGACAAGTTGGAATTAAAGCCAAGCTCAGTGGCACCGATGGGGCTATCCATGCAGAAGATGCATCTCCTTAGAAAGTTGATATTGGGTTGCGTTGTCAACAAAACACAATTCAACATTACTTTTGTAAGACAGCAAATAGCCTAATGTGAAGGCTATTTTCCAAACTAATGTAGCAATATCCATTTAACCTTAAAATGAATAACACATCCATGGCCACATTTTGAGGTTACTGTAACAATAAATGTCTTCTTATGTAATCATAAAAAGCGTGCATGTTCAGGTTTGCAGGTCTGTGGAAATCTTCACAATTGCTATAATAATCCGCATAGAATCTAAAACAGCATTGATCCCTTGCACCATGTACTTTAATGTAATCTCAACTAACTGCAATCTAGGTCATTTGAACATGCTGCTTGATCAAACACAGTGATAACACATTAAGTTAAGTATAAATAAAGTATTAAGTACTTTAAGTATAAATACACAAAACATCTGACATTGTATTCCCATTTGAACTTGTATGTGCTTTTAAATGGTTGGAAGCGCAGTGATAACACATTTAAGTGACAACTAAACCAAATATCAGGCATTGATCTTTTCATTGGAATTTGGTTGTAATTTTAGATCAGGGGTTCTCAAACCTTTTGGGGCCTGGAACCCCTTTTGTGTTAGCAAATTCATCAGAGACCCGTTCATAATCAGAACACAACTCGAGTGCTTTAACAATAGCCTACAAGGAGTTTTACTATGACGTCTGCAGTACATGACTGGAGGAAGCCTCGGGCCCGGGGAAAGAACATTTAAAGGCCTCCTGGCATCAGAGAGAACATTTAGCAGTTTTCAATCAAATTTCCTGTAATTCTACACATTTTGTCATGGGACAGAAATCTTTTTTGACTGTTGCAGCTTTGAGGGTGATAACCTGCCATTCAACACTGAGAGAAAACTTTGCCGTTTTAAAGCTTAAATTACAGTGCATTTATGTAAAATAAAATAAACTTGGGGGTGGGGGGGGGTAGTATTGAATAGAAAAATGTATAATTGGTGGAGTACTGTAGATACCAATATCCCTGTGAGCCTCCCAGGCTCGTGTTGCCCAGGATTAAGAACATACATTGTAAGCATTTCACAGTTAGTCTACACCTGTTGTTTACGATGCATGTGGAATTGGATTTGATTGATTTGATTGTAAATGAGTAATTTTACAGTGTATTTTTTTTTTTTTACACACTTTTAACTTATTCCACAGATACTTGGCCAAAAGTCTTTTAATCTGTTGTTAGTAATATTACCCCCCAAAAATGTATATTAAAAAAAGGATATATATTTAAAAAAAGGAGATCTGGCGGTGTACCCCAATTTGACAACCTCTGTTTTAGATGGTTAAAAATAATATTGTTAACACATTGGGAACTCCACAAACCTTTGGCTGTCTTTTTGAGTGGGGGAAAATAGGTTGGACTCTCATTGATCAACGTACTAAATATTACCCAATTGTGTGCCCAGTGAGGAGACTTGTCATGAACTTCTCTGTTTGACTTTCCAGGCTTCCATCCATATTGTACTGCGCTATTCATCTGACCTGAATGCATGTATCCAAAACAACTTACCACAGCTAGTTTGCAAACTGTTTTCTGCTTGATCTATTTTAGACTGTTGGAGACTGTGTGCTTGCGAGTGTTGTTGCCAAACCTTCACAGTGGGGTCTACCTGGAATTAAAACTACAGAACAGAAGGCCCCATAAACCGTTCTCCTTGACCCTCTCTCTGCATTCCTTCCATTGTCAAATTAATTAACCTTGTACAGTAGCTTAAGAATGCCAGTGCTGACAGAATGAGAGAGCCGTCTGTCGCATACTGTGAGCACCCAGTTAGAGTGGGTAGCAGGTTACCCATTGGAACAGAGCGCGTGTACTACAGGATATATAGTAAACAGGAAACTCAAGGGGAGTGAGCTCCAGTCTGCCTGCCACTGGTCTAGAGAGGCTGGAGAGAGGAGGGGAGAGAGGAGGAGAGAGGAGGGCAGTAACACTAACCTGATGTTGGGGTTAGATTCCGCCAATCTCCCCCCCTTATGAAAAATACTAATAACATTGCACACATGAGGCCACTAGAGGGCGCTTTGGTCATTCAACTGCAGGAAAGGGATCTATGTGACATAATTGGATGTCCTCTGTTCTGATGACCAATTGTTGACCCCTAACCTCTGACCCCTGACCTGTCCCGACAGTACTCAAACTTGACTCTTTGCCTGGAGTCAAATTAGGAGAACTGGACGCATTACAAGCCCCGATGAGATGGCTGGCACCCAAAATACCGAATTTCTATTTGCATGTTAGAAACGTTCTACACAGAGACTTGATTTATGAGTTTTTAACACTTCATCAAGAGCTTAGCAAGTCACTCAGGGTATTGGTGACAACATTGGCCGGGACTTTGTTGTTGTTTACTCTTCAGCACAGCCTCACACAGAAATAAAGGATGTTGGATGATTCTCTACTTCTCTCTCGTGCGTGTCTAGATCCGGCGCCGGCGGCCTACACCTGCAACACTGTTCAGAGTGGCAGACCAGTGTTCTCCTGAGGATGATCAGTCCASCCATCAGGTAACAGAGCGCCCCTAGTACCTCAGAGGATAACTGCATGTCACCCTACAGTCATATGAACGGTTGCGTAATTTCAAAATTGCAGGCCACATTCAACTTGTTCTTCCTTCCACAGTGGATTGTAGGAGAGAATGGGGTACTCAAGCCCAAGCGAGTCAACCCAAATGTGTATCAGCCACCATCCCTGAAAGGTAAGAGTATACCTAAGAGTATGACTGAGTAAGTCGTGTATACATGTCCTCTGTATGGTGAATTATCCCTGTGTTGATACTGTGTTTACCTTGCTTTACTGTTCTGTTGTCTCCTGATTGTATTATTTGTGAAATGGGGGCAGTGGGGTAAGATGCACGTGACAAATTAATACAAGTCACGTCAATCAGCTGGAGTGTCTTTATAAGAGTAGGTTCTATACTGTATCTACGTGCAAGAGGGATTTCTTCTATAGAAATGTATACACATGTTTTGTTTCTATGCACATAACGAGAGAGAGAGAGAGAGAGAGAGAGGGAGAGAGTGAGAGAGAGAGAGAAAAAGGGAGAGTGATAGATTAGAGAGTGTGACAGCTGTGAGACACTGAGTGAGTCTGTGCAGCTCTGGATCATCCAGGATTACCAAAGGAGTGTATACAGCTGCAGATACACACACACACGCCGCAACGACGCAAGCACTGCACGCACGTCTCACAGCGTACCACGCACGCACGCACGCACAGCACGCACGACGCAAGCACACACAACAACACACACCCAACACACACCCCACACACCCACACACACACACAACCACACACACACACACACACACAGTTCTAAATGTTGCTTTATACTTGTTGTTGCACGCAGAGCCATAAACATAGAGCATGTGCTAGTAAGACCAGAAAAAAATCTATTTGGAGGCTTGTCAGTAGATGTAATATTAAAGGGGATTACTGTATGCATGTAGAGTGTTATTATAATAACCCACTCTGTGTTCCTGTATCAGTATACCATCTTCATTAGTTCAGCAGGCTCAGAGAGAAGAGAGGAGAGAGAGAGAGAGAGAGAGAGAGAGAGAGAGAGAGAGAGAGAGAGAGAGAGAGAGAGAGAGAGAGAGAGAGAGAGGAGAGAGAGAGAGAGAGAGAGGAGAGAGAGTAGTAGGAGATGGAGAGAGAGAGAGAGAGAGAGAGAACGGGGTGAGTCAGCATTGTTTAGAGAGCAAAAGAACAGGGGACCAGACAGGAGAAATGAAAGGATAAAAACAAATGCAGGAAAGAGAAAAGGACACAAATGTATAATACCAGTCCATTACAAACTACAAAACATGAAAGTGCTGGCTATTCTGCCCCTCAATTTGTCTATCTGTCTGTCTGTCTGGTTGGCTGGCTGCTTATCTGTCTGTCTGGCATGCATCTGAAAGCCCGTATGAAGCATGGTAACGTTGACAGTGTTGAAGCTATCCCTCTCTCCCTTTGTCCCTGTGTTTGTCCCTGTGTTTGTCCCTGTGTGTGTTCCTGTGTATCCTGTGTATGTGTATGTGTGCGTCCAGCCGTCCAGAAGATGGCTGAGGCACACATGCAAAACCTGGGTGTCTACCCCCCCTTGGAAGACCCCTTTGAGGGGGAGGAGTACGATGACTACCCCTGTCATGAGGAGAGGGAGGAAAGATTCCCCACCAAAGCTGCTGGTGAGATAGGGATTCCATACACTGTCAAGCAGTAACACACTATATACACTCACTCATGTAATCGCATTGATGCTTTGACCAATGGTGTAACCAGCTTACATGTTTAGCTGTGTGTATAGCCATTTTTATTCAGTGCCCACTTTTCAGTCAAATGGGCTGAATGTTTCACTATGCCGTGTTCAAAACAGCAGGGCCTCAGATAAACTCCTCTCTGCAGACAAGTAGCTGTGATATTATATTAGCACATATTAGCATCACTCCACCAAATCTATCAGAGAGCACCACAGACCTCCCTGTGCTTCCATCCTGCCCTGTGCCAGTCAGGGGCCAGAGATGCCTAGCCACGGCTAACAGGCTAACAGTCTGCTCTCTCTGTGGCATCAGTACGGATGCTGGGCTGCCAGCCCAGATGGCAGAGCTTCCTAATGAAATCCCTCCTGTAGCATCGTTAAACGCTGTTTCATTGGCTATTACTGTCATCATTTTTCTATAAATCTGTCGTTTGAACGCAACACGGCTGCAGAGTGACTGTAGTGTCACACATCGCGAGACAGGGACTCTTAAAGATACATTGAAGTAGACTGTGATTATCCTCACTAGAGCAATTGCCTAATTATGCCTGCATACACGTGCACATTTATGCAGTAGTCACTTTCATATGTACTGGTATGATTCAGACTTGATTCAGACCATGTTTCACACACATGTATTTCTACACACACACTCACAGGAGGCACATGCCTGACCAGGAAATGACAAGTAGAACCAGATTACCATAGACTAGTTTGGGAGTAGAGTTATTATGATGTCCCATGAATTGATTAACCTCTTTTCCCTAGTGTTGTTTGTTTACCTTCCCTGCATGTCTTTTATGCAACATCAAAATCCACAAATCTAAGTAGTCTTCAAGCTTACTTGTGTAAAAGGTTAGTGGTTTGATTTGAAGGAGACCAGTGTGTGCTGCTGTTCTTTGACGTCACCTCTTGTCTCCATAGACCCCCAAGCGACCAGCACCATAGACCAATCAGAGAAGCCGGATGAAGGGGAAGAGGAGGAAGAGAAAGAGGAGGAAAAGACAGAAGAAAAGACAGAGGAGAAGGCAAAGAAAGTGCGCAAAAGTGTAAAGTTTTAACACTACTTTGGAAAAGAATTATGAAGGGAGAGAGATGGTGGCAGATGTGTGAATGATTGAGTGAATGAATGAGTGATTTTAATGTGTGAACGTGTGAGTGAGAAAGAGAGCTTCTAAGTTTGGATGGTAAGTATTAAAATTAAATGAATGAATGAATGAATGAATGTAGGTAGGTACTGTCGGCAAATCTGTGAGCAAAAAATCTGGAAAGAGAGAGGGAGAGAGAGAGGGGGAGAGAGGGGGAGAGAGGGAGAGAGAGGGAGGGGGGAGAAGGAGAGAGAGAGAGAGGGAGAGAGAATGTATAATAGATATGGTCCTTGTGAAGAGGTGAGGAGTGACTCCTTAGAACTAATGAGACTAGTGGATAGGGCAAGGTCACTGTGACCTTGAGGTCCCTCACTGCAACGCTAGTCTTCTCTTCCATGTCAGGGGAACCATTCATTCACAACTCACTTTCTTACTTTGCTCTTTAATGTTACAAAGCAATGGAATAATGGCTAGAAATAATTACACGACACTCAAAATAACTGTAAACGGACAAACGCTGATGAACAGCTTCAGTATAGAGCACCCACCACCACACACACCACACACACACACACACACACACACACACACACACACACACACACACACACACACACACATACACACACACACACACACACACACACACACACAGAAGATATCATCTCACTATCGGTTCAGACTATATTCTAAAGCTGCTCCATTACTGTGCAGACATGATAATACAGACTCCCATATGGGTTCCTTTCAAAATCACAAAGACCTGTATTGTGTGTACCAAATTTCACTCTGGCCTAGATTGGATATCTCTGCAGCATAATCATATTGAGATCTTGCTCTTGGAAGAAGTGAGCAGCTGCTGCCATCTTGTGGCAAGATAGGGGATGTAGAATAACCAGAGTGTGCGTATTGACATGGATTCACATACAATAAACTGTGCACTGCATAGGCCTTCAGATAATATGCATCTATATAATTGAAATGATCTAGATTTGTAATGTATTTGAAACATTTATTTGTGATGCATTTGAAGTTATTTTTGGTGTCCATCAAAGCTATTTGTGTCAATGATGTACTCTGGGTGTATGTGAGGATGCCATGCTTTTGTAAAAGTAGTCCAATGTAGTTTTTTTGTGAGAAAGAAAATGTATTAGTTTTGTATCCAGAATCAGATTCGTATTGTTTGTTTGTTTAAATAATTTCCTGTCTAAAGATGCATTAATCAACTTAGCTGTATACGGTCTCTTTCTGTTGAACAATTGTCACAACGTTTAGTAACCTTTTAGTCACGACTTGGATAACTGTGTTTTTCATATTCTCATGAAAAACAACGCAGACAATACAATACATAGTGACTCTCTTTCTCTCTCTCTTCCTGCTGAAATGGAATGACACATTTGAATATTAAAATATTCACCCTCAGAATGTCATTATCATCATATTCTCATTGATAATGTCAATCTAATAAACAGTTTTCTTTATTTCCATCACATCTGTTCTCCAACTGCAGGATTGCTTGAGTCAGCGGAATACATTTTGGTAGTGTCACAGCTGAATGTCTCAATCTGTACCAACTGCTAATATATTGTCATTGTTTTGATTCTCTTTTTGTTGGACAATTGAACTTTTGTATGCTCTTTTCTCTTGCCTGGGTGTATGGGCTGGGCAGCCCTTTAAAGTGTTGAGACATATGGCACCTACTCCCTCCATTCTCTCATTGTCTGGCTGGAGTGAGCATCCTCTCCTTCTCCAAGTCTCTCTATCCTCCACGGTCAATAGGCGAGTGCCATGGCAAGAATGAACTTGAATCGATAATATTCTTCTTTATTTCATTCTTTTTTCTGTACTTGTTAAAGATGTAGACATTTCAATGTGAGCCACAATAACAATATCTAAATAAACACATTTTCCTGATTTGAAATGACTTGTGTGTGTGTGTGCGTTCATGCCTGCATTCCTTGTGTGTATGTGTGTCTGTGATGAACATACAAAGTAATCCTCACAGTAATACACAAGGACACAGCTTGGATGAAGGAATTCGATTTGTTCTGGTGTGTGAAACTAATCCTAAAACTTTGAAAATATGCTTTTTAAAATAACATATATGACCTTAATTATAGGTACTACTGCACCGCATAAAATGACTGAAACAAGTGGTCCGTATTTCACAGCCTATGACGGAATGAATGAACACTACCCACATTCCAGAAGGAATTCTGATACTTGCAATGCTGTCTGGTTGCTTCTCAGGTGGTATGTTCTTCAAGTGGAGTATGTCAGAAAACACTCGCATGGAAAACAGAACTGGCAAAGTCAGCTGGCAAATTAAAAACAGGCTTCCTAGAAAGTATGCTAATTAATTTCTTTGGACTGATAAATTATTGCATCAACAGACAAATATAATGGTAGGTCCTTTAATATTGCATTTGTAGTTTAAGTAGCCTAATGCTACTGTTGTCAGAAAATAGCACCCCCTGTATTCTCAAGAAGTTAAAAACAAATAGCTAACATCGTACAACCATAGACATTAAAACCAGATTACCCCAAATCTAAACCGGAAGTGAGATAGTGACCCATTTCATGTAAAAGGTATTCCCGGAAGATACGTTTCGTCGATGATGATGTACTAAATTAGGTGAGTTAAAGGCTCAGGACTACAGTTTTCCTTATAACATTCAAACCAATTTCGTGTGGTCATTGTTCAGATGTGACATTTGTGTCCTATTTATTTATGTTTAATTGTAATATATTCATGAGAATGGGGTGTATACTGTGGCTATGTTGTTAGCTAGCTAATGGTAATGCTAAAGCCAGCGCTAGCACTGTTGTTTTCTCCACTTGTAATGCAAGCCTAAATCAATTAAATATTACCCCCAGTATTATATACTAATTGTACATGTGTGTACGTAAACGGAACCTGCATGTATTGCTAAGCCAGTTGTAGCTTGCCAGTTTCAGTTTAGCTGTCAGCTAGCTAGCTGGTTAGCTAGCTATCTACTGTAGCTAGTTAGCTATATAAGTTACCTAGTTATTGTACAGTTTTAGTACGATTTCTAATGCAGTGATTTGTGTCGACTGGTTGGTCAAATTGGTCACTTATGTAATGTGGCTGGCAGTACACAGGCCAGATCTCAGGGTTAAGTTGTTTGTCTGTAGGAGGGTAATTTAGCCTAATGTGTTCAGTCTTCAACCCCAATGCTAATTGATGCATTCTAAGCTAATCAATACTGTAAATAGGCCTTCTCAGAATCAGATAAATCAACAGCATTTATTGTTATCTCTAACAGTCCAATGTTCAAAGTATCTTCTGTTTACTTTATTAGAGGGTGGGGCCGGCCGGCCATCACAGTGAAGATCAAGTCTTGTTGATTGACAACATCTATTTTTACCTTTTCCGTGCATGTATGCCTTTTTACTGAAAACACTGTTATGTTAAGTTTTCCTTGTGAGGTATTTACATTTTAATTCAATCACTTTTTGACAGGACCCCTTTTAATTTTAACGAAATCTACACATATTTGCCCATGGTAGAAGTGGTCAGAAAGTGCCTTTTTGGACCGGAATGCCAAAACATCCAAGAGATAAAGGTGCTCAAATTTGACCCATTTTTGCATACCATCCATATCTTCCTCACTGGAAAAGATAAACGGTTGAGATTGATATCATTTAAAAGCTTACAAACAGGGTATTGGGAAATTCAGAAGATCATCAGGCAATCATTTTGTATGATCTATTGTCTAGAATAGAACATCATTATTGATGATGATGATCAAATCAAATGTTATTGGTCGCCTATACACATAATTGTGTATAGGGGATGAAATACCTCATCCCCATATTGTTATTTATCTTCTTGCTCTTTTGCACCCCAGTATCTCTACTTGCACATCATCATCTGCACATCTATCACTCCAGTGTTAATGCTAAATTGTAATTATTCCGCCTCTATGGCCTATTTATTGCCTTACCTCCCTAATCTTCTACATTTGCACACACTGTACATAGATTTTTCTATTGTGTTATTGACTGTACGTTTGTTTATGTGTAACTCTGTGTTTATGTTTTTGTCGCACTGCTTTGCTTTATCTTGGCCAGGTCGCAGTTGTAAATGAGAACTTGTTCTCAACTGGCCTACCTGGTTAAATAAAGGTGAAATAAAAAATACAAATAATTAGCAGATGTTATTGCGGGTGTAGCGAAATGCTTGTGTTCCTAGCTCCAACAGTGCTGTAATGTCTAACAATACACACAACAAGCAAATCTAAAAGTAAAAGAATGGAATTAAGAAATATAGATAAAAATTAGAACAAGCCATGTCTGAGTCCGGAGTATAAATATTGTGCGTGTGTGTGATGTATAGACAGTATATGGATAGAACATGTAATATATCTGAAGAATACATAGGATACAATAGTATATGTACAGCAATAGTTGAATTAGATGGCCTTGACTAGAATACAGTATTCTGCATTCGGAAAGTATTCAGACCCCTTAACTATTTCCACATTTTGTTACGTTACAGCCTTGCTCTAAAATTGATTAAATACATTTTTTCCCTCATCAATCTACACACAATACCCCATAATGACAAAGCGAAAAGATTTGTAGAAATTTTTGTAAATGTATTAAAATAGAAATACCTTATTTACATAAGTATTCAGACCCTTTGCTATGAGACTCGAAATTGAGCTCATGTGCATCCTGTTTCCATTGATCATCCTTGAGATGTTTCTACAACTTGATTGAAGTCCACCGGACACCCTTTAAAATTAGTGTGTTCAGCTATTTCAGCCATACCCGTTGCTGACAGGTGTATAAAATTGAGCACAAAGCCACACAATCTCAATAGACAAACATTGACAATAGAATGGCCTTATTGAAGAGCTCGGTGACTTTCAACATGACACCGTCATAGGATGCCACCTTTCCAACAAGTCAGTTTGTAAAATTTCTGCCCTGCTAGAGCTGCCCCAGTCAACTATAAGTGCTGTTATTGTGAAGTGTAAACGTCTAGGAGCAACAACGGCTCAGCCGCAAAGTGGTAGGCCACAAGCTTACAGAACGGGACCGCCGAGTGCTGAAGCGTGTAAAATTGTCTTTCCTTGGTTGCAACACACAAGCCTAAGATCACCATGCACAAGTGGAGTGGTTTAATGCTCGCCATTGGCCTCTGGAGAAGTGAAAACGCGTTCTCTTGAGTGATGAATCACGCTTCACCATCTGGCAGTCTGACGGACGAATCTGGGTTTGGCGGATGCCTGGAGAACACTACCTGCCCCAATGCATAGTGCCAACTGTAAAGTTTGATGGAGGAGGAATAATGGTCTGAGGCTGTTTTTCATAGTTCGGGCTAGGGCCCTTAGTTCCAGTGAAGGGAAATCTTAACGCTACTGCATACAATGATATTGTAGACGATTCTGTGCTTGCAACAGTCTGGGGAAGGCCCTTTCCTGTTATGCCCCCGCACACAAAGCGAGGTCCATACAGAAATGGTTTGTGGCGATCGGTGTGGAAGAACTTGACTGGCCTGCACAGAGCCCTGACCTCAACCCTATCGAACACCTTTGTGATGAATTGGAATGCCGACTGCGAGCCAGGTCAAGTGATTAGGCCTCTCTAATGCTCCTGTGGCTGAATGGTGAAAGTCCCATCAGCAATGATTCAACATCTGGTGGAAAGCCTTCCCAGATATTCTGTTGTAGCAGCAAAGGGGGGGACCACCTCTATATTAATGCCCATCATTTTGGAATGAGATGTTCGACGAGCAGTTGTCCACATACTCTTGACCATGTAGTGTATGAGAATATGAAAAAAATCGTCATTCGTGTTTTTAGAATTTACGTTAAAGGTTTAAAAATAAAATTTTATTTAACTTTTTTTTCCAAGAAATAGTCAAATAGTTCAACACTGTTTGTAAGCTTTTAAATTATAGCAAACTCCACCGCTTCTGGCAGACCAGCCCAACATGAGTTCCCCCTTATCCTTGCACTTTCACTGGCCACACCTCACCATTACCCCCCCTCTCTCTGTCCCAGGTGGATCGGCCCCTCTCAGTAGGAATGCCGGGCGGAGTGGACTATGGGGAGTTTGGGGGGAGCCTTCCTGCCATCGCCTCTCTGAATGCGTCCTACTCCACCACTGTATCCCTCCCCTCCTCCCACTACCTGGTGGTGCCCCCTGGGGAGAAGAAGGTCATCTCGGACGTCCGTCGCACCTTTTGCCTCTTTGTCACCTTTGACCTCCTCTTCATCTCCCTGCTGTGGATCATCGAGCTCAATGTGAGTTCAATCATTGTCAATCTATTTCTACTCTCTCATTTTATTTATTTTATTAAACCTTTATTTATCTAGGCAAATCAGTTAAGAACAAATTCTTATTTACAATGACGGCCTACCCCAGCCAAACCCTAAACTGGACGACGCTGGGCCAATTGTGCGCCGCCCTATGGGACTCCCAATCATGGCCGGTTGTATTATAGCCTGGAATGGAACCAGGGTCTGTAGTGACGCCTCTAGCACTGAGATGCAGTGTCCTTAGACCGCTGTGATAACAGCCTGGAATGGAACCAGGGTCTGTAGTGAGTCCTCTAGCACTGAGATGCAGTGTCTTAGACCGCTGTGATACAGCCTGGAATGGAACCAGGGTCTGTAGTGACGCCTCTAGCACTGAGATGCAGTGTCTTAGACCGCTGTGATACAGCCTGGAATGGAACCAGGGTCTGTAGTGAGTCCTCTAGCACTGAGATGCAGTGTCTTAGACCGCTGTGATACAGCCTGGAATGGAACCAGGGTCTGTAGTGACGCCTCTAGCACTGAGATGCAGTGTCTTAGACCGCTGTGATACAGCCTGGAATGGAACCAGGGTCTGTAGTGACCCTCTAGCACTGAGATGCAGTGTCTTAGACCGCTGTGATACAGCCTGGAATGGAACCAGGGTCTGTAGTGACGCCTCTAGCACTGAGATGCAGTGTCTTAGACCGCTGTGATACAGCCTGGAATGGAACCAGGGTCTGTAGTGACGCCTCTAGCACTGAGATGCAGTGTCTTAGACCAGCTGTGATACAGCCTGGAATGGAACCAGGGTCTGTAGTGACGCTCTAGCACTGAGATGCAGTGTCTTAGACCGTGTGATACAAGCCTGGAATGGAACCAGGGTCTGTAGTGACGCCTCTAGCACTGAGATGCAGTGTCTTAGACCGCTGTGATACAGCCTGGAATGAACCAGGGTCTGTAGTGACGCCTCTAGCACTGAGATTGCCAGTGTCTTAGACCGATGTGATACAGCCTGGAATGGAACCAGGGTCTGTAGTGACGCCTCTAGCACTGAGATGCAGTGTCTTAGACCGCTGTGATACAGCCTGGAATGAAACCAGGGTCTGTAGTGAGTCCTCTAGCACTGAGATGCAGTATCTTAGATCGCTCGGGGACCCATGTATTGTTGCTTTCTTTTATGTGTCTCACCTGTTGGTCTCTGCCCCTTGTTTTTGACAATTTTTCTCTGTGTCACTCTCCATACTTATTTTCACTGTTCTACATTATGCCAATTGTGTGTGTACCACAGGGTATACACTGAGTATACCACACATTAAGAACCCCTTCCTCTACAAGGTGTCAAGCGTTCTGCAGGGATGCTGGCCTTCCCTTTCCTGTGTTGACTGTCAAGTTGGCTGGATGTCCTTTGGGTGGTGGACCATTCTTGATACACACGGGCAACTGTTGATTGTGAAAATCCCAGCAGTGTTGTAGTTCTTGACACAAACCGGTACGCCTGGCACCTACTACCATACCCTGTTCAAAGTAGGGCTGGGCAGTATACCGTATTTTACTATATACCGGTATTTATGCACGGACGTTTGGGTTTTTACTTTACCTTCTATAAAGCAATTTGAATGTTTGGTTTGTTAAATGTGATACGCCGTGTGTAACGTCCATTTTTATAGTTTACTCTGCTACCCGAGTCACCTTTCTCTGCTCTCTCTCGCCATGCCGCTTTCAACACAGCCCTAGTTCCACCCCCTGTCAATCAAGGAACGCATTTGTTGTTGCTTGACAACGAGACACTTTCGTTCAGTCTGCATGGTCAATACAGCACATGCAACAATGTTGAGGACAACGATGTTTCCACTTTGATCTTAATATAAATCCACAAGCGTTCTATAATTACAATATCAGTTTGTGTTTCTTACATCGGCAAACAGCTAGTTTGTATTTTCTGAGCAGGTTAAGCTAAATCGTGTTAGCCACTAATGCTAATAACTTGTTAGCTGGCTAACTAGCTAATAAAAGTACTGAGTCGGAGCAAACGTAGCCAGCTAATAGAGCCTGATACCAGTACTGGTGGAGGCTTAAATCAGCATGTTGTTTGTGCAACAGTATCTTCTAAATCAAAGAGGAGTAGGCGAAGCATGAATATGTTGGCTATATGAATAAAGATTTAATGTAGCCAAAGATTATAGGGTCCCCTAGGAAACACTGAATATCACTTTGGTTCCTACACTGTCACAATAACTCGTCCATGGCATTTTCATTCGTTGTCATGTCAAACAACACTGTATTCAAAGTGCCCACTATTATTTATATTCTAATTACATAATTATAATAAACATTCAATTTCCATGATTCCAAAAGTTCGCCCGTGTTTTGGTATAAATCGCTATTGCAACATTTGGTTAAAAATACGGCCTAGTATTTTTGCCCATATCGTGGCAGTGTGGAAACTCTCAAATGAGTGCAGGAAATTAGTTTAGGTTGAAGTTGAATTGAACAATATAAAACAATCCGAATGGATAAAGACTCATTTGAAATAATTTAGAATATATGTGTTGCCACCTTAGGGTCACGTACTACCATAAAGCAAATTTAGAACTTTAACTTTTCAAAAACATAAAATACTGTCAAAAATGTGAAAAATACCATATGATATGATATTTTGGCCACATCGCCCAGCCCCTGTTCAAAGGCACTTAAATATTTTGCCTTGTCAATTCACCCTCTGAATGGCATACATACACAATCCATGTCTCAATGCTTAAAAATCCTTCTTTAACCTGTCTCCTCCCGTTCATCTACACTGATCTGAAGTGACGTCAATAAGGGATCGTAGCATTCATCTGGTCAGTCGATCATGGAAAGAGCAGTTGTTGTCGATGTTTTGTACACCCAGTGTATTGCTCTTATCACTTTACCACTTCCTTAAAAATGTGAACAAGATTGCTAGATTCCCAGCAGAGCTGTTAACAGTTTACTTTCGGTTATTTTCTCTGTGTGTGTCAGTTATGTTCTCTCATTATGACAGCGTTCACTAATGATGATGTATGTATGTTATAGGAAGAGATGGCCTCTGGCTGCATGTTTACTGAATGGTTCTACTCTTGCCTTGTCCCACTGCAGATTCAGAACTCCATTTGGCAGAGCCTTGAGCTGGAGGTTATCAAGTACAGCTTCCGGTCCTCCTTCTTTGACATCTTTGTGAGTGTAAACGATCAAGCTTTAATAATCGGTCAGAAAGTCGTACGTTTGACTGAACGTAACTGTCAAGGTTACTCGCATGCCGACGCTTGCCTTTATTGAAAGCTAAGTCAACATGGCCAGCTCTCATGACCACATACGGAACTAACTTGGTAGTTTTACTCTTATCTTGTTTGTCTTTTTTTCTCCACCACAGCTCCTTGCCTGGTTTCGTTTCCTGTGTCTCCAGTTGGGCTATGCTGCTCTGCGTCTGAGGCACTGGTGGGTCATTGCGGTAAGAGCGCTCCTTGAGACAGACCCGACAGACTGGTACCTAGATGGACTGATGGTCATATGTGGCGTGTGCTGACTGCTCTCACCCAATACCAGCTGTTGTTTTTAACAGTGTTTCATTCTCATAGATCACCACTCTAGTGACCAGCTCCTTCCTTGTAGCCAAAGTCATTCTCTCCAATGTGAGTGCCTCCCTCTCGCCTCTTACCAGAAACAGTTTTTGACTGAGCTCCACACTTGTCTGTGTTCCGAGCCACTTCACATTTTCACTTCTCTATTCAATAAGAACATGAGTATATTGTCAGTTTGTCTGCAGTTGACCTTTACTGTGTAGGCAGCATGGTGGGGATTATACATTCAAGTCTATTACGATCCGAGTTAAGCCTTTTTTCTGCCCTCTGTGTCTACGCGCCGTGTCGACAGCCGGAAGCCACACACCCCTACAATCTCTTCGCTATTTATTCAAAACTGTTGCTTTTGTCAAGATACCTGCCCAGCGTCACGTCTCGGAAATGGCAGAAGTAGTAGTGTTTATTCAAATGCAGTATGGCTGTCTACACATGTGTATGTTAGAGTACCAAATGCCACCCGTTCCTCTCTAGTGCATTACTTTTGACCAGACCCTTATGGACCCTGGTCACATGTAGTGTGCTAAATAGGGAATAGGGTGCCATTTGGGATGTGGCCTATATATACCACTTGTCTCAGACTGACGTGTCATTCCTCACACAGCTGCTATCCCAGAATGCCTTTGGCTACGTGTTGCCCATCACATCCTTTGTGGTGGCGTGGCTGGAGACGTGGTTCCTGGACTTCAAGGTGCTCTCCATAGAGGCTGGTGATGAGAGAGGTGAGTCACAGAGAGATGGATACATTTGAATGGTCCGGGAGTTTCCATTGACCATGTTTGTTCTGTCATTTTGCCAGAGCACATTTTGCAAAATAAGGTCTGGGCCCTCAGGAAATCCCCTCAGAAGGGAGAAGTGGGTTGTATTGGACAGACAAGTAGGATGGAATGATGAGATGGATACATTTGCAATAATGGAATGGACAAAGAGGAGAGGAAGATGTGTGGTCTTTTACTTCTCCCTTTACGGTCTGTGTCTCCCTCAGCCTACCTAGCAGCAGTGAACGCAGCGTCGGAGCGAGCTCCCATGATCTACCCTCGCGCTGTGTCTGAAGGACAGTTCTACTCTCCACCTGAATCCCTCGCAGGTACCACACTACATCTCCCTTTCTCTCTCACTTGTAATTCTCAATGTCTTTCTCAATCTTCCTTGTCTGCCATATCTCTCTTTCTCTTTGTTTCACCTTTACGCTGTCTCTTACCTAACTGTAATCTCCATGCTACCTGTGTGTGTGTGTGTGGTATGATGACCAGGGTCTGAGGAGGACCTGGATGAGGAGGGGCTGGGTCGCAAGGCAGTCTCCCCCCAGGAGAAGGCGCTGGTGAGGCAGGGTAAAGAGGCCATGGCCGTGGTGGAACAGATCCTGGCCCAGGAGGAGAACTGGAAGTTTGAGAAGAACAATGTGAGGGGCTCAAGTTCAGGGGCGTCAAACTCATTCCAGGATTTTTTTTACATTTATTTGAACCTTTATTTAACTAGGCAAGTCAGTTAAGAACAAATTCTTATTTACAATGACGGCCTACCGGGGAACACTGCCTTGTTCAGGGGCAGAACGACACATTTTTACCATGTCAGCTCGGTTACTGGCCCAACGCTCTAACCACTAGGCTACCTACCGCCCTGAAGGGCCTAGTGTCTGCAGGTTTCTGTTAATTCCTTTCAATTTGTATCCAGTTAAGACCTGGACAACCGGGTGAGGGGAGTTCCTAACTAATCAGTGACCATCATTGGTCAATCAAGTACAAGGGAGGAGCAAAAAACCCGCAGACACTTGGCCCTCCATGGGATGAGTGACACCTGTGTGCCAATTGCTTTTAGTTAGCTACCTGTTGTTGTACACTGTTAGTTTGTGGGTTGGACACAAGATGGTTTAATAGTGACAGATTTACTGGATGTTGCTAATATGTCGTTGTTTCTCCTTTTGTCAGGACATGGGAGATTCTGTGTACACACTGGAGATCCCCTTCCATGGAAAGACCTTCATTCTCAAGGTACAGGGTCATCACTGTTCGTTTTTGTGTATGGCCTTTGCTTTCATAACGTGTGGCTTGTCTGGTGTAAGTATTTAGTATATTGGGCTATATGCCTTCGGAAAGTATTCAGACCCCTTGACTTTTTCCACATTTTGTTACGTTACAGCCTTATTCTAAAATGGATTAAATACATATTTTGCCTCAGCAATTTACACACAATACAACATAATGACAAAGCGAAAACAGGTTGTTAGACATTTTTGCAAATTTATAAGAAATTTAAAAAAACTGAAATATGAGACATGAAGTTGAGCTCCGGTGCATCCTGTTCCCATTGATCATCCTTCAGATGTTTCTACAACTTGATTGGAGTCCACCTGTGGTAAATTCAATTGATTGGACATGATTTGGAAGGGCACACACCTGTCTATATAACATCCCACAGATGACAGTGCATGTCAGCGCAAAACCCAAGCCACGAGGTCGAAGGAATTGACCGTAGAGCTCCAAGACAGAATTGTGTCGAGGACCTCAGACTGGGGCGAAGGTTCACCTTCCAACACGACATCTACCCTAAGCACACAGCCAAGACAACACAGGAGTAGATTCAGGACAAGGCTCTGAATGTCCTTGATTGGCCCAGCCGGAGCTCGGACTGGAACCTGATCCAACAACTCTGGAGAGACATGAAAATTGCTGTGCAGCAACGCTCCCCATCCAACCTGACAGGATCTCCAGAGAAGAATGGGAGAAACTCCCCAAATACAGTTGTGCCAAGCTTGTAGCGTCATACCCAAGAAGACTCAACGCTGTAATCGCTGCCAAAGGTGCTTCAACAAAGTACTGAGTAAAGGGTCTGAGTACTTATGTAAATGTGATATTTCAGTAAAAATAAATAAATTGCTTTGTCATTGTGGGGTATTGTGTCTACATTGATGAGGGGAAAAAACTATTTAATCAATTTTAGAATAAGGCTGTAACAACGTGGGAAAAGTCAAGGGGTTTGAGTACCTTCTGAAAGCACTGTATATCGTATATTCAATGTCTTCCTAGACTGTTTGATAGGCTTTGTATTTATAGCTATGTGTTTGTGTGCTGTATGTCCCAGGCCTTCATGCAGTGTCCTGCAGAGCTGGTGTACCAGGAGGTGATCTTACAGCCAGAGAAGATGGCCCAGTGGAACAGAACCGTTTCTGGCTGCCAGGTAACCTGCACTATCCTCTCTCCTCTTTTTCTCATGACCAGTCATCAGACAAACAGGCTTAACCGAGTACAGTGAACCTACTGCGAAAACTGTTTTGTTATGATTCAGATAAGTTGTTGTGGCCCATACGATGCCAAAGGCTGACATTGCTCTCCATTTGTTCCTTTAGATCCTCCAGAGGGTGGATGACAACACCCTGGTGTCGTACGATATCGCTTCCGGAGCAGCAGGGGGGGTAGTGTCTGCCAGGTAACACAACACAACATGGACTACCTCGAATATGGAGTCATCCGGTTCCCTATGTAGTGCACTAATTTGGACCGGGGCCCGCATAGGACTCTGGTCAAAAGTAGTACATTATATAGGGTTCCAACCCTCGTTTTGTCCATGTTTTGAATGTAACAGTAATTCATGTCCTTGTATCCCTCAGGGACTTTGTGAATGTGAGGCGGGTGGAACGCAAACGAGACTGCTACGTCTCCGCTGGCATGGCAACCGACCATGACGCCAAGCCGCCGCACAGTCGCTATGTCAGGTCTGGCCTCGCCTCTAGACAGCCTCGTTTCACTGGGAACAATACTGAAAGCAGATCGCGTCAACCAGACCATTCATGCTAGTTAATTAGCCGACATGTGATACTACCATCCCTCTCCTCTAACTCTCTCTTCTCCTCCCTACCATCCGTCCCTCTCTCTCTCTTCTCTTCCCTAGAGGTGAGAATGGTCCAGGAGGGTTTGTGGTCCTGAAGTCCAGCAGTAACCCCTCGGTTTGTACCTTTATCTGGGTGCTCAACACAGACCTCAAGGTAAGAACAGACTGTTGAGGATGGTTTGTGTGTGCTTGTTGCTGTGAGGTATTGTCAGTGGGCTGGAGAAGCAGTATACCTTTCATGTCTGATCTTGTTTTGTCTCAGGGTCGACTGCCCCGCTACCTTATCCACCAGAGTCTGGCTGCCACCATGTTTGAGTTTATGGCCCATCTACGCCAGCGTATCCGTGACCTACGGTCCACTCGCTAGATGCCCTCTCACTTACTTCCTGTAGGGAAGCTAGATGCTTGCAACCCACAGCGCCACCGCAGGTTTGGTGGTGTCACTGCAGATTTGTTGGGAACACCTACAGTTGGAAGTGCACCTGAGATCATGGTGGATATCAAACGTACTTAGACTAGAGGAAGGTCAACAGCATAGAGGATGGGAGACTGGTGCATCTACTTTCACCTGTCTTTTAGACGTGAGGAGGTCTGGGGCTGTCAGAGGAGATGTTCCTCCTCTCCCAGGAACTCCATTTTGTTTTTAAACATAGTTACACTCGTTTTTATGTACATTTTCTACTGTTTCTCTCACTGATGCCAGTGCTGGCTGCATCTCCCTCCAGCCAAGAAGTCTAACAGTATTGAAAGTGTAATGGAGGTCAGACTAGGACTACGCTTGATGAGACTTGGTGAAGACCGCTAACTCTGAGCCTTATTCTACTGCACATTTATGTTCGCCATTGACTGGCTGTTATGCTTTTTTCTTGTTGTTTTTCCACTGTCTTCACTCTGGTAACCAGGGAAACCGCTACACATGGACCACATCATAAACAAAAATTGAACTGTTGGAACACAATGAACCCACAGCGTGTTTCTTTTGTCCTCGTTGACCCTCACTGCACTGTGATCCATTTGAAGCTGACTGTAGGAGTGCTGTAGTCCTCCAGCCACTAGGGGGTGACACCACCACGGCTCTACTAACAACGGGAGACCACCTACTTAATGGAGCTCAAGATGGGTGGTTGTGATGACTTATCGGTCGCTCACGGGTTCATAAAGAGTTTCAGATACTCTTCTGTGCCAAGCCTTTAGTGGCCTTTTTAGCTAGAGGGAATCCAACTGCCCTTAATGATGGTTGACCTAAATTGTAACTGTATTGGTAAATGTATCGCAGCCTTCTGAGATAAGCCTTTACTGCAGACATACTGTAGATGGAGAAGTGGCAGTAAATGAATTGTGATTCGTTATGTTCAACATTGTGGTGGATGCAATATTGAAATTGGCTATAATTGGAGTTCTGATTCTCTGTATGTAATTAAAGCATGCTGCTTTGCATATCACAACCTTCAGCCATCAGCCTGCTGTGTGCATGTCGATGCAGTGCTGAATGTCTGGTATGTCAGGTCATTGAACATTACACTTGTGAGAACTCATGTTCCCCTCTAATGCCTTGCAGTCCTGTAAAAATACAAGTCGGACTTGTTCTGTTTTGGACTCCACTCTATTTTAGGGCCCTAGTTAACCGGCTTAGCTACATTATTGTATCAGAAAAGAAACAAAACATGCTGGGGGGGGGGAATATATGAGGTGTCAAAGTGAAAATAAGGTCTTTGAATTCCGTGAAGAAGAGGGGGAAAAGTCTGAAGATAATTTGAACAGTTTGCCATCTGTGTGAGTGGGAGTTTCACACTTAAACCAGTTCTGTAAATCTCTTAACTAATAATTGGGCAGAGAAAGCTGTTGGTTGGTTTGGTGCCTTTGTCACAGTGACAGAAATGGGCGTATAGTGTCACTGTGACCACACTTGAACTGTTAGGACTTAACTATTACTAGAATATCACTTGTTTGCTAAAGGTATGTGTTGCAAAGGTTGTTTTATTTTCAGTTGTGTATTTTTTTTTAATTTCGATGATTGTTCTAATGTTTTGAAATCATACAAACTGCTGATCATTTACAAAAATTTGTCAATTTATGATCGTCTTCAAATATTTTACCAGGATACTGAACAACTATATTTTTTAACAGAAGATTAACCCGCCTTGAATCTCTAATAAAATGTTAAATAGTTATTGATGAAACATCCTGACTCCCCTTTCCAGTGAACATACCCCTCAACCCTGTAACACAGACTGTCCAAGATGGCTGGTTGAGTAGGTTATCCTGTAGGCCCATACACTGAAAAGCCTGATTTACAAAATGTACACTTGTGATATTAGGAGTGAGTCCTCTGATAAGGAAGATTTCACAGGGAACGTGACACAAACCACTGAGTAGATGCAGGCAACACACAGGGTTTTGTCCATTAGGTGCCGAACTGAACAAAACGGACTGGAACATGGAGGAACTACCTGGACTTGTCCACAGCAACCTTTGGGTTGCTCGACGTTCACGTTAAACGGCCGGGACAACCACACTACTTTCGTTTTTTTGCCTTAAGTAACCTTGGGTGTTATGTAACCATACTAAACGTAACACGTCATCATAATATGAGTGTTCCCGGATTTACGTGTACTATGTTGCGCCTAGTCTATGAGACCAGGCTGTCCAATAAGAAACACTTATTGTTTTAAAAAGTTTCCTATTGCAAGCCCTAATGAACATGGTCACGCTCCATTTCTCAGTCTCCCTCTTTCTCACCCTGTCTACCATTTGAATGGCTCTCTGTGTGCTTGAGGCTGAGGTGTTTATTAGTGATAACACTGACTAAAGTTGCCATCTCATGGGAGCTCTCCATTAACATTTACACTTCAATCTACTATGTTGTCCTTTTTTTGCCTTTTGGATGAGTGTTTTATATAAGATACAGCATTTGGGTAGAGATCATTTTGTGAACCAAGTGTACCTTTAGTCCAGAATGTTTTTTTTTAAAAAGAGGTCCATTCTGCGTGGATAGAATCTAGAGTCTTTATATAATAGGAGCACTGATTATCTTGTTCACTGATGAAACTGTTCTCTGATATATTTGCTGTTTTACCATTTCCACTACGTGAGGAGTACATCCAGGTTATTGGCCTAGGGGCGGTGACATCTAGCAACACATATTTTACTTTGAAGAAGTAAATTCCCTAAACAAAAGCTTGTTTTGTTTAAATGCAATATGTAGCCTTCTTTTGTCTGTAGAGTGTGTGGTTTTAAGTGGATGGAGATAAGAATGTGGGTAGCAAGGTGGGGTTACAGTAGCTAGAGCCTTGCTATTCCTGCTGGGGGGCAGAGGATCGTTCAGCTCACATGACTGTGCTGTGACTGAGTTGGGTCTTGTGTGTGCGTGTGGATCTGTGGTGATGAGTGAGAGGGGAGAGGCTACTCAGTGCTCTCTTTGTGGTGAGACATTCCCTGGGTCATCCTCTCTTCCAGCTTCTCTGATCCAGGAGGAAAGTCTTTGGATTTGGAGACCTTAGCTGGCTACCTCTTCTGGACCTCCGACATCGGGACCTGGAATGAGAAGAGGATTCCACACCAGTATATACAGCGTGGATATCGGGATGGAGATTGGAACCCAGTTGTTGGAAATGACCTGTTCACTCGACACTCTTTAGAATGGTTTCTGTCTGAACGGGATATTTTTCTTGAAACTCATTTTGTCAGTGTGGAGGCAGGGTATCAACAGAGTGAGAACCGTGGGTGTTCAACAGCTCTGTGAGTGCTTGACAAACTTTTTCTCTTTGCTCCTGTGGATATTGTTTTGGAATCAAACTCGGAGGGTGTGACCCAGGTTCCAGGTCCGAACCCTCATCCTACACCACTGGGTCACCTATCCTCAGCAGGGAACTGGTAGACAGAAAGAGGTGGATATAGTGTGTTGGACCAACTTTACTGGTTGGAGAGGATTTTCTTCCCTTCTTACCTGTCCTGTACCTGGATAGGACTTGAGAAACGGTAGCGTATACCCTCTCCTGTCTGAAGAGTTTAACCATATCTGGACACTAGACCTTATCTGGACCTCTAACTGCTCTCACGCTATCTTCCACCGCTCTACTTCCCTCTCTCTCTCCAGCAGAGATGGGGGCTGCCTTCAAGAGGTTCTGTGCTCGGTTCTGTTGCTGCTGCTGCATTAGCGATGATGAAAGTGAGGAGGAGAAGGAGCCTTTAATCAGGTATACAATCCATGACACTGCGATACACTGACATATAGACTTATCAACATGACAACCCATGACACCCCAACATACTGACATACAGACTTATCACCATGACAACCCATGACACCCCGACACACTTACATATAGACTTATCACCATGACAACCCATAACACACTGACATGCCACACTTATCACCATGACAACCCATGACACCCCAACACACTGATATACACACTTATCACCATGACACCCGACACACTTACATATAGACTTATTACCATGACACCCCAACACACTGGCATCCACACTTATCATGACAACCCATGACCCAGTGACATACACACTTATCACCATAACATACATACTTATCACCATAACAACCCGATACAGTGACATGCACACTTATCACCATGACAACCCATGACACCCCAACACTGGCATACACACTTATCATGACACCCCATGACACAGTGACATACATACTTATCCCCATGACACACTGATATACATACTTATCACCATGACAAACCCATGACACCCTGACATACATACTTATCCCCATGACACACTGACATACATACTTATTCCCATGACACACTGACATACATACTTATCACATCGACACGCCCAGAACACCCTGACATACACACTTATCACCATGACAACCCATGACACCCTGACATACACACTTATCACCATGACAACCCATGACATCCAAACACACTTACACCACAGGAGGCTGCTGAGGGGAGGATGGCTCATAATAATGACTGGAATGGAGCAAATGGAATGGCATCAAACCATGTGTTTGATGTACTTGATACCATTCCACCTATTCCGCTCCAGCCATTACCATGAGCCCGTCCTCCCCAATTAAGATGCCACCAACCTCCTGTGACTTACACACACACTTATCAAGACACACAACATGATGCTTAATAAACAAACAATGTCACAATTCCTCATGTGATTTCTCACCCTCATGTCTCTCCACACCAATCCATAGATTTGAGAGTGACAGTTGAAGTCGGAAGTTTACATACACCTTAGCCAAATACATTTAAACTCAGCTTTCACAATTCCTGACATTTAATCCTAGTAAAAAAGTCCCTGTCTTAGGTCAGTTAGGATCACCACTTTATTTAAGAATGTGAAATGTCAGAATAATAGTAGAGAGAATGATTTATTTCAGCTTTTATTTATTTCATCATATTCCCAGTGGGTCAGAAGTTTACATACACTCGTTTAGTTTTTGGTAGCATTGCCTTTAAATTGTTTAACTTGAGTCAAACATTTCGGGTAGCCTTCCACAAGCTTCCCACAATAATTTGGGTGAATTTTGGCCCATTCCTCCTGACAGAGCTGGTGTTACTGAGTCAGGTTTGTAGGCCTCATGGCTCGCACACGCTTTTATCAGTTCTGCCCACACATTTTCTATAGGATTGAAGTCAGGGCTTTGTGATGGCCACCCCAATACCTTGACTTTGTTGTCCTTAAGCTATTTTGCCACAACTTTGTAAGTATGCTTGGGGTCATTGTCCATTTGGAAGACCCATTTGCGACCAAGCTTTAACTTCCTGATTGATGTCTTGAGATGTTGCTTCAATATATCCACATAATTGTCCGTCCTCATGATGCCATCTATTTTGTGAAGTGCACCAGTCCCTCCTGCAACAAAGCTTCCGCACAACATGATGCTGCCACCCCCGTGCTTCACGGTTGGGATGGTGTTCTTCGGGTTGCAAGCCTCCCCCTTTTTCCTCCAAACATAACGATGGTCATTATGTCCAAACAGTTCTATTTTTGTTTCATCAGACCAAAGGACATTTCTCCAAAAAGTACGATCTTTGTCCCCATGTGCAGTTGCAAACCGTAGTCTGGATTTTTTTATGGCGGTTTTGGAGAAGTGGCTTCTTCCTTGCTGAACAGCCTTTCAGGTTAGGTCGATATAGGACTCGTTTTACTGTGGATATAGATACTTTTGTTTATACCCATTTTTGCACCAAAGTACGTTCATCTCTAGGAGACAGAATGCGTCTTCTCCTTCCTGAGCGGTATGACGGCTGCGTGGTCTCATGGTGTTTATACTTCCGTACTATTGTTTGTACAGATGAACGTGGTAACTTCAGGCGTTTGGAAATTGCTCCCAAGGATGAACCAGACTTGTGGAGGTCTACACCATGACAATTGGAGGTATACACCTCAATTTTTCGGAGATTTTGGCTGATTTCTTTTGATTTCCCCATGATGTCAAGCAAAGATGCACTGAGTTTGAAGGTAGGCCTTGAAATACATCCACAGGTACACCTCCAATTGACTCAAATGATGTCAATTAGCCTATCAGAAGCTTCTAAATCCATGACATCATTTTCTGGAATTCTCTAAGCTGTTTAAAGGCACAGTCAACTTAGTGTATGTAAACCTCTGACTTGTAAGTGAAATAAACAATTATTGGAAAGATGACTTGTGTCATGCACAGAGTAGATGTCCTAACCGACTTGCCAAAACTATACTTTGTTAACAAGAGTGGTTGAAAAACTATTTTTAATGACTCCAACCTAAGTGTATGTAAGCCTCCGACTTCAACTGTATGTCATGCTCTCCATCCATAGCCCTCAGATTGAGTCACACTAGTGTAATACACAGGTGTGGAACCAACAAACAACGATCCTCTCTATATCTATCGAATTGATAACAGCTTCACAGTCATCCCGATGTTCCCCTTATAGACCATGCGCGTCTGTGTCCGTTTGTGTGTGTGCGTGTCTATTTGTCTATTTGTTTCAGTCCTGACACTTTGGAGTACTTTGACCGCGAGGCGAAGAAGCGAAGGGAACAGGAACAGAACCTGTGGAGTGAGCCAGGCGACCCGAGCCACTCAGAGAGAGACGATGACCGGATCCTGTACAACCTCATCCAGAACAGGAACCAGACACGCAGGGGCTCGCTGGTACCAGAGGGGGGACCCAGGGAGGGGGACAGGGGACACTTACTGTATGACAACAGAGAGTTTGGGTTCCTAAGAGGTACCCACTGGGCACACACTGGTTGAATCAACGTTGTTTCCACGTCATTTCAATTAATTTTATGTGCTCTGGTATAATGTAGGCCTACATTATCCAACTGGGTACCATGCCTGTCCAACAACAACTTTGTTGTGTCCTGTTTGTTGGGTGAATGTGCTGCTATCTCACAGTAGGTTTACTCTAGTTGATTGACCTGTGTTTGTGGTGATAGTTGTGSACTAGGTTAATATTGTTRGTATGTAACCCTGRACCCTTTCCCTCTGTAGGCGCACCGGCGTCTGAGTGTGGACATTGAGGGTATGAGAGATCTGCGTCGGGAGGTCAGGGACAAGTGGAAGATGATCCTGGAGAATTTAGGTGAGAGAGAACAAATGAAGGTAAAATGAGGGTGATAGAGAACAAATGGAAGGGTAAAAGGAGAGAAAGACAAAATGAATCAAGTCTAATCTCAGCAACCGTGAACTCATTGGCTCAGGGTTCATGGCGGAGGCGGAGTCTCTGCTGACGGTGTCTGCCAGTGCGTCGTATGACCGTATGAAGAACGCCTCGGCGTCACGCACACTACTGCACACGCTCCACTCTGAGACGTCTATCTTCAACACCCGGGAGGCCCCACCTGAGAGATACCTCTTCATCCTGGTGAGAACAGAAACTAACAGAGGGACATTTAGTATTATGGTTAATGTCTTTCACTTCCTTCTCCAAATCACTTCCTGTTTGATGATGATGACTCTTATACCTCCCCTCTTCCTCTGTTTACTCTTCTTCCTTCCCTCTTTGGTCTTTTCTCTTCTTCCTTCACTCTTTGTTTTTCACCCTCTCCATCTTCCTCTCGCTTTCCATCTTCCTCTCGCTTTCCCCTCTCTCTCCATTCTTCCTCTCGCTTTCCCTCCTCTCTCCATCTTCCTCTCTCTTCCCTCCTCTCTCCATCTTCCTCTTCTTCCCTCCTCTCATCTCCTCTCTCTTCCCTCCTCTCTCCATCTTCCTCTCTCTTCCCTCCTCTCTCCTTTTCATATAGGATCGTCTCATATACCTGGATGCTGCTGAGGACTTCTTGGCGAAGGCTAGACGCTTCTACCCCAAGCGTGATACTGATGATGAAGATGAGGACAACCCATTAGCAGTCAACCTGCCGTTGCTACTGGCCAGAGTGAACCGCACCATGAACAGAGAAGGGAGCGACGATGAGGACAAGAGGCTGGATGAGGAAGATGGGAGCGGAAGAGAGGAGGATAACTTCTAGACGGAACAGGAGCTGCAATGACCTCAGAGGGTAGACAGGGGGCAGTAGTTAGTTGTTTATGTTGCAGAGTTGGGAGTATACAGTATTAGGATGTCTGATTCTGACTATACTCTGTTGAAAATACTCTCCCAATTTGCACTAACACTAGGGGCTCTATTCAATCTGTGTTGCTGAAGTGTTACAGATTGTGCGATAGAAATGTTAAGGTCATTTCTGACTGAACCGACATGTGCCGTGTTTACCGTGTATGCGGTCTCTGCTAACACGGGAACATTGCCTCTACATTTCAATTCCGCTGTAACGCTGCACTTCTGCAATACAAATTGAATAGAGCCCTAGGTTTGAACAAAATAAATACAGCTTTCCTTTCACCTCATCAGACCCATGATCCAATATGATTCTGTTTTTCTTATTTTTCTGTTTAGGCAGACTTAGCTGGGTCTCAGGTATATTAGGGAGAGTTTTGGAGGTTATCACCCTGCCATTTTTTTTATCAATCAGACAGTGTTAGTTACTCAACTCCCTGGGTCTGTTCATTATTGGTCTCCGCCAGGGAACACAGTGGACACAGTTAACACAGCACTGAACCCCGTAGGGCACAGCTGTCCTGTTCCACATCAGCACTTTGTCTCATGATTATCAGCACTTGTTTTATCTAGTCACAAGACAGTCTTTTAAAACCACTAGTTAAGATTACCTTGGAATAAATGTTTGTTAACGAATTAAATCATTTGAGTTGTCCATTTATTTAACGGACCATGCTTATCAAGAGGTACTAGTGTATTTTTGTTCATGAAGTTTACAGAGATGAGTTTAGTAACAACATGACTCAACTTTGAATGAGTGTGTGTGTCTGTGTGAACAGTGGAGGTTGCAGTATGTGGGTATCTAATGGTCACTTTAAGTACATGTCAAGATTGTGAGAGCGTTTGGGATGTTTTGGTGAGTTGAAGGGGATGCAGCATGTGTCTTATGTTCTATTGTAAAGTTGATTTGGAAAATAAAGTGGCAACCTGATACCGCAGACCAAGTTGTGTGTGTGTGTGTGGCAGGGTTAATGTGTCCACGGGGAGCTCTAAACTCCCTGTCACATGTCGGTATGGTGTGGTCACAGCTCCAACACTGTGGCTCACCCATGCCTGCTGTGAGCCACGCCCCACAGAGATAGCCTCTGACCTGGCCCAATCTGGCCTGTCCTGGGCGTGCTCGTCCCTCTGGGTCCACAGGGGGTGTGTGGATGAGGATGTTGATGTGTTGATGGTCAGCTGTCTGTAATGTTACGTGAGAATGACACTGGTGAGGGTACATCTCTCAACAGGGCAGCAGCATGTTTCTTAAAACATAGACAGTGGCATCATGCCCATAGGGGGAACAAAGGCACACTCCCTCAGATTTGTCCTGTTTTGACATTTTCCAGATGTTAAATGAATTACTCAACTTCATTTTTAAGCCCACATTTTATAATTATTTTATATATATACACTGCTCAAAAAAATAAAGGGAACACTTAAACAACACAATGTAACTCCAAGTCAATCACACTTCTGTGAAATCAAACTGTCCACTTAGGAAGCAACACTGATTGACAATAAATTTCACATGCTGTTGTGCAAATGGAATAGACAAAAGGTGGAAATTATAGGCAATTAGCAAGACACCCCCAATAAAGGAGTGATTCTGCAGGTGGTGACCACAGACCACTTCTCAGTTCCTATGCTTCCTGGCTGATGTTTTGGTCACTTTGGAATGCTGGCGGTGCTCTCACTCTAGTGGTAGCATGAGACGGAGTCTACAACCCACACAAGTGGCTCAGGTAGTGCAGCTCATCCAGGATGGCACATCAATGCGAGCTGTGGCAAGAAGGTTTMCTGTGTCTGTCAGCGTAGTGTCCAGAGCATGGAGGCGCTACCAGGAGACAGGCCAGTACATCAGGAGACGTGGAGGAGGCCGTAGGAGGGCAACAACCCAGCAGCAGGACCGCTACCTCCGCCTTTGTGCAAGGAGGAGCACTGCCAGAGCCCTGCAAAATGACCTCCAGCAGGCCACAAATGTGCATGTGTCTGCTCAAACGGTCAGAAACAGACTCCATGAGGGTGGTATGAGGGCCCGACGTCCACAGGTGGGGGTTGTGCTTACAGCCCAAAACCGTGCAGGACGTTTGGCATTTGCCAGAGAACACCAAGATTGGCAAATTCGCCACTGGCGCCCTGTGCTCTTCACAGATGAAAGCAGGTTCACACTGAGCACATGAGCACATGTGACAGACGTGACAGAGTCTGGAGACGCCGTGGAGAACGTTCTGCTACCTGCAACATCCTCCAGCATGACCGGTTTGGCGATGGGTCAGTCATGGTGTGGGGTGGCATTTCTTTGTGGGGCCGCACAGCCCTCCATGTGCTCGCCAGAGGTAYCCTGACTGCCATTAGGTACCGAGATGAGATCCTCAGAGCCCTTGTGAGACCATATGCTGACACATGCACATTTGTGGCCTGCTGGAGGTCATTTTGCAGGGCTCTGGCAGTGCTCCTCCTTGCACAAAGGCGGAGGTAGCGGTCTTGCTGCTGGGTTGTTGCCCTCCTACGGCCTCCTCCACGTCTCCTGATGTACTGGCCTGTCTCCTGGTAGCGCCTCCATGCTCTGGACACTACGCTGACAGACACAGAAAACCTTCTTGCCACAGCTCGCATTGATGTGCCATCCTGGATGAGCTGCACTACCTGAGCCACTTGTGTGGGTTGTAGACTCCGTCTCATGCTACCACTAGAGTGAGAGCACCGCCAGCATTCCAAAGTGACCAAAACATCAGCCAGGAAGCATAGGAACTGAGAAGTGGTCTGTGGTCACCACCTGCAGAATCACTCCTTTATTGGGGGTGTCTTGCTAATTGCCTATAATTTCCACCTTTTGTCTATTCCATTTGCACAACAGCATGTGAAATTTATTGTCAATCAGTGTTGCTTCCTAAGTGGACAGTTTGATTTCACAGAAGTGTGATTGACTTGGAGTTACATTGTGTTGTTTAAGTGTTCCCTTTATTTTTTTGAGCAGTGTATATAGGGGACACACTGACTGGACCAGGCAAAGAGTACCCCCCTCTATTCCCCAAGTAAGTTGTTCCTTCCAAGTTGCACAGAGCAAAGAGATGCCTAGACAAGATGCTAGATATTCTAGAGTCTAATTGTTGCAGTATTGTCAGTGGAGGAGAGAGAGAGTGTAGAGTGACACTGGATTTTAGCTGCCAGTGATGGGCAGGAGGTATGTTTGTAAATGAATTTAATCAAGCTATGTGGCCTATGGATTCCTTCTTGATGAATAAATAAAACAAAAATGTTTTGCTGTTTCTCTGTAGTACTTAATTTGATTACTCTTTTGATGTTGATAATTTTCCTGCGCGGCAGGAAAGGCTTCTAAAGTTCGTAATTTCCACTTTGAAATTTCAGACTTGACTTGCCCTAATGAAAAACGATTCAACCCCTAATCCACATAATACATTTACATTTCCTGTTGCTCAGGAATATATTCCTGCTGTAGCAGACTGGTTCAAATTAAGATCCTACATCCGACAGCCACCTATCAATTTTATGAAGTTGGAAATTCATAGACAGAGCTAAACATGCAAAGATTGACAGACATTTAGATTGTTCTTTAAAAGAATCGAATGACAATAAATAGATACACAATTGACTAAAATGTATCTAATTCTTGGCTTATGACACTATATACCAGTGTGCCAGTTGTACTTAACTCCTAAGGCATAAAAGTTCTTAAAGAATCAATGTCCATCGTTCATTTAAATGACAATTGAACAGGTAAAGCGATATAGATATATTTAAAAGCTGTTCCCTCCCTCCCTCCCTCCCTCCCTCCCTCCCTCCCTCCAGCAGCTGAAGCTGACTGTATAGTTATGTAACAGAGAGAGAGCGCCCTGGCACTGTGTAGGGGGCTGCCAGGGGACGGAATGATCATCCTGCCAGGATCACCTTATCACTGCTCTCCCTTAGGGAACTTCGACACCGAAGGCCTCATTAGAATAGTGATGTGACAATTAATCCATGAACAAAGGAACTTTGAGTACCCATGCGGGTGTCTATCACACTTAGTGTCAGGCAGCTGCGTCCCTGCCAGACATGTGACTTGTGTTGTTGTTGTGTGCTTAAAGGCCCAACGCAGCCATTTTTTTTTCAATATCTAAGCATTTCTGGGATACAATTAAGTAACTTGCTGTGATTGTTTTCAATTAAAATGGTAAAAAGTCAACAACAAAAAGCTTCTTAGCGAAGAGCAATTTCTCAAGCAAGAATGTCTGGGAGTGAGGAAAGGAAATCTGAAAACTAGCTGTTATTGGTAGACAGGTTTGGAACGCTTTATTTTTGGTCTATCAACTAATTTAGCGCCTGGTGATGTCAGGCGCTCACAGGCCAGGGGTCAATGTTACTGTAGTAGTTTTTTTTTTCTCTCGCTTTGGTGGAATTTTCACAAGTATGTTGTACATTTTCACAATTCTTAGTACAAAACTCAAAACAGATCATCAAGTAAGTCCGTTGTTTCAAGCTCTAAGCACATTTTCAACTGACTAAGTACAACACATAAAATCACACGGTCACTTTTTCACCAAACTCAATGTTTCACATTGCAATACATGTTCATACAAAGTAATTGCCTTTCACAATGCAATGCTCACACTACTTTTGATATGATTCTTTACATTTTACATGTACATTGGTTTGTCTACAGATTTTGAGAGCTGCATCATGAAAATGTATGGCTGTAAAGTAGAGACATAAAAAGTGTAATATATTTAAGCAATAAGGTCAGAGGGGGTGTGGTATATGGCCAATATACCACGGCTAAGGGCTCTTCTTATGCACGACGCCACGCCATGCTCTTATCAACTGAGCCACATACAGGACCACTACAATACATAAGTTCAATACAATGCTGTAAAATACAATACACAATTACAATCCCCACGAGCGTACCACCCTCCTTCATGCCATGGAGGAGGCATACAATGATTTCAATCCAGACCTATGTCAGGCTTGGATTCGCCATGCCAAAATGGCGAATCCAATTTTTACTGCGATTCCGATGAGAACCTAGGGCCAAATGTTCCAGGCAGGATTTATGCAAACTAGTGCCTGCTAAACATGATGTTTATTTCATTTCTTTCATTTGACTACATTGTGAAATATGCCTTCAATGATCACACCTTTGATCACACATGGGATATAAATTATGAACATTTTATGTTCAGTCAATTTCTATGGGTAGTACAAGTGTATTGCCTAATGTGAAAACAGTGTACATTAAAACTGTAATTTACAGTACTGTAGCATACTACATTCAAAAGGGCAATTTTGAAACATGTATCTTACATTTTTTTTGTTGGATTCACTGGTAGTTAAAATAACTACATTGAGAAGATATTATTATGTTGTGTTTAGGTGATTAAAACCACTTGATGTGAGTTGGCCTTAAGTAAGGGCTTATCTTTCGTCCCCAATGCATTACGTAATGACTTCGACACCACAAAAGAGTTTCAGAAATTATTTTGTACGTTGAGACTTAGGGTGTCACGCCTGCCCCCGCTCCCCCACCCTGGCGCTCGAAGGCGCCAGGCTCCCCAGCATTACGCACTCCTGCCACCATCATTACGCACACCTGCCTTCCCCCATCACGCGATTATTGGACTCACCTGGACTCAATCATAACCTCCCTTATATCTGGCTGGTATTCCTGGCTTCAGCATTAATTGTCATTTGCCGTTGTTTACCCGTGTGCTGACGCTGTTCCTGTTTTGTTACCGGTCTGTTCCCAAAATTTTTTTGACTCCCCGTACCTGCTTCTCATCTCCAGCGTCGGTCATTACAGAATGCTGAAGCCATCATACGAAGCATCGGGGAGTGCTGGCGTTCCGGGTGGTGGTGATGTTGGGTCCAGGGTCCGCCACCGATGGAACCGGGGGTACCTAAGCCAGCTTGTCGGGCTGTCACACCCTAGCTGGCTCGAGAGGTTCGTGCCCCGGTTGGCTCGGAAGGCGCCCATCCTACATCGGGCCTCAGCCGGATCGTCAGGTTTTTACATCCAGCCGGCTCGTGAGGCTGCTACGCCTCCGCCGGATCATCGGGCTTCCACGCCTCAGCGCGATCGACATGCTTTCACACCCCAGCCAGATTGTCGGGCTCCCATGCCTCAGCCGGTTCGCCAGGCCCCCATGCCTCAGCCGGTTCGCCAGGCCCCCATGCCCCAGCCGGCTCACCAGGCTCCCATGCCTCTGCCGGTTTGCCTGGAGTTTACGCCCAGCCGGCTTGTCCAGTGCCTGTGACCCGGCCGGCCCGTCAGGCTCGCCCAGGTGGGACACCGGGTGGTGCCCCTAGAGGGGGGGTACTGTCATGCTTGCTCCCGCTCCCCCCCCCCCCCRCCCTGGTGCTCGAAGGCACCAGGCTCCCTAGCATTTCGCACTCCTGCCACCATCATACCGGTCTGTTCCTGATTAAATGTTGACTCCCTGCTCCTGCTTCTCATCTCCAGCATCGGTCATTACATAGGGAGTTCTTCTATCCCATAAATGATAACAGTGCAAATGTGAATGTGTTAAGTATGGTTGAGACAAGTGTTCAGGCTATGGGTGACACAATAGAAAATGACGTGTCCCACAGAATGAATACCCCTTTTCGAGACAAATCCACCCTTTGTCCGCCAAGATACAGAAATCCCTCCCAAGAAACATACTACAGATTGGTGGAAAAAGATGTGTCTCAGATTCTGAGTAAGAAACGAGAACACAGAGTCTACAATAATCTCCCTAAAGAACAAAGACAAACATAGGATGATTTTTTTTTAATGATTCCACTTTGATAGGGCGTAATGCTGATGAGGGCGGAGCTGTGGTGTTGTTAAACCGTGATGACTATGTGAATGAGATCCGGGGACAATTGAACAACACCAATTTCTATCAAAAATTGTCACGTGACCCCACACCACTGTTCAAAGATGAGATTCACTGCAAGCTGAAGTTTCTTGTGGAAAGTGGAGACATTATGCAAAAACTAATATGAGTTCATGAAAGTAGACAATCCAATCAGGCGCGTTATTCATGCCTTACCAAAAATCCACAAACGTTTGGATAAGCCACCAGGGAGACCTATTGTGGCCTCCATTGGCTCATTGACTGAAAATATTGCTATGTTTGTAGATTTCTTTCTAAAACCCAGTGTGGTGTCACTCCCTGGATATGTACGCGATTCTATAGACATGATTAACACCCTCAAGACAATGCACAATATGAATGGGGACATGCTTATGGCTTGCTTTGATGTTTAGTCCCTGCATACTCCATCAGGGAGGCCTAGAAGCCGTGGCACACTGTCTTAGTCAACAACCCACTGGCACACTCCCTAGCGCTAACCGTATTGTTGAACTGGCTGAGATTGTTCTGACCCAGAACTTTTTTATGTTTGAAAATGACATGTTCATTCAACAGAAGGGAACAGCTATGGGTAGTAAAATGGCACCGAATTATGCCAATCTGTATCTGGGTTTGTTTGACAAGAATGTGATTTTTTTCAGCCCTAACAATTCAATCTTGCACCATATCAGGCTCTGGAAATGCTTCATTGATGCCTTATTCCTTACATTCCAGGATCGATTACACTCTTTCATCAATACAGGCAGTGAACATTTGAAATTCACCCTCACCTTTGATGCACATGAAACATGTTTTCTTGACATTTTGATTAACCTCTAGCGGATCGGTGGATCCGCTAGATCCACAGGATGGTTGAGCTAATGTAGGCTAATGTGATTAGCATGATGTTGTAACTAACAAGAACATTTCCCAGGACATAGACATATCTGATATTGTCAAAAATATTAAATTCTTATAAATCTATCTGCACTGTCCAATTTACAGTAGTAATTACAGTGAAATAATACCATGCTATTGTTTGAGGAGAGTGCACAGTTATGAACTTGAAAAGTTATTAATTAGGCACATTTGGGCAGTCTTGATACAACATTTTGAACAGAAATGCTATGGTTCATTGGATCAGTCTAATACTTTGCACATACACTGTTGTCATCTAGAGCCCAAAATATAAATGGTGCCTGGGCTGAAATAATACATTATGGCCGTTCTCTTGCATTTCAAAGACGATGGTAAAAAGAAAAACAAATGCATGTTTTTGTCTTTGTATTATCTTTTACCAGATCTAATGTGTTATATTCTTCTACATTCATTTCACATTTCCACAAAATTCAAAGTGGTTCCTTTCAAATGGTATCAAGAATATGCATATCCTTGTTTCAGGTCCTGAGCTACAGGCAGTTAGATTTGGGTATGTCATTTTAGGCGAAAAACTAAAAAAAGGGTGGATCCTTTAAGTTAAGAGGGGGGTGGCTTTAGCACGGACCTATACAGGAAGCTGACGGACAGGAATTCCCTGTTACGCGGAGACAGCTTTCACCCTACACGCCTAAAAAAGAGCCTCCATACCCCTTCAGCCTATACAGTTGCATACGCAGGATTTGTAGTACAGAGTGACTATGACAAACAAGCCGACCGTCTGGATGAGCGTATCAGACAGCGGGGTTACCCAGAGGAATGGCTGCATGACGCAAGGGATCGTTATAAAAATAGGACCCAGGATGACATCACCCAAACAACGCGTTCAATGCCTCCTTCAGTGCTCCTCACTTGGTAAACAGTTCGACCACATTATTCAAAAACACTGGCACATCTTGAGCACTGATCCTTAACTGGAAAAGACGTTTAAAGAACCCCCGTGGGCATTCTTCAGACGCGCCCCCAACATCAGTCAAATGGTGGTGAGGTCTGATCTTCTACCAGTGCCACGTAGTACATTCTTAGACAATGTGCCGGACGGTAATTATAGATGTGGCCGATGTACCCAGTGTAACTTTACAAACAATTGCACAATGTTCTATCACCATATAACGGGCAAGGCTATTAAGAAAAAGGGCATCATTAGAGTACTAGCCCCCCTAAGAACAATGTCTAATTGCTGACACAAGAAAGCAACGTTTGGGGGGAAAAAATTGACGAGAAAAAAAGAATTCCTCTTCAACCTACCCCATAATTTCTAAGCGAAAACATTTTTTTTTTGCAAGTTTATTACAAATAAAACATTTAAATACCTTATTTACATAAATATTCAGACCCTTTGCTATGAGATACAAAATTAAGCTCAGTTGCATCCTGTTTCCATTGACATCTTTGAGATGTTTCTAACACTTGATTGGAGTTCATCTGTGGTAAATTCGATTGATTGGACATGATTTGGAAAGGCACACACCGGTCTACATAACGTTCCACAGTGCATGTCAAAGCAAAAACCAAGCCATGAGGTCGAAGGAATTGTACGTAGAGCTCCGAGACAGGATTGTGTTGAGGCACAGATCTAAGGAAGGGTACCAAAAAATTTCTGTAGCATTGAAGGTCCCCAAGAATACAGTGGTCTCCATCATTCTTAAATGGAAGAAGTTTGGAACCACCAAGACTCTTCCTAGAGCTGGCCGCCCGGCCAAACTGAGCAATCCGGTGAAAAGGAAGGTGACCAAGGGAGGTGGTAAGAGAGGTTACCAAGAACCCGATGGTCACTCTAACAGAGCTCCAGAGTTCCTCTGTGGAGATGGGAGAACCTTCCAGAAGGACAATCATCTCTGCAGCAATCCACCAATCAGTCCTTTATTGTAGAGTGGCCAGACCGAAGCCATTCCTCAGTAAAAAGGCACATGACAGCCCACTTGGAGTTTGCCAAAATGACCTAAAGGACTCAGACCATGAGAAACAAGATTCTCTGGTCTGATGAAACGAAGATTGAGCTCTTTGGCCTGAATGCCAAGCGTCACGTCTGGAAGAAACCTGGCACCATCCCTACGGTAATGCATGGTGGTGGCAGCATCCTGCTGTGGGGATGTCTTTCAGCGGCAGGGAGACAAGTCAGGATAGAGGGAAAGATGAACGGAGCAAAGTACAGAGAGATCCTTGATGAAAATCTAATCCAAAGTCTCAGGCCCTCATACCAGGGTGAAGAATCACCATCCAACAGGACAACACCCCTAAGCACACAGCCAAGACAAAGCAGGAGTGGCTTCGGGACAAGTCTCTGAATGTCTTTGAGTGGCCCAGTCAGAGCCCGGACTTGAACCGAAATAAACATCTCTGTTGATACCTGAAAATAGATGTGAAGCAACACTCCCAATCCAACCTGACAGAGCTTGAAAGGATCTGCAGAGAAGAATGGGAGAAACTAGATGTGCCAAGCATGTAGTGTCATACCCAAGAAGACTCAAGGCTGTAATCCCTGCCAAAGGTGCTTCAACAAGTACTAAGTAAAGGGTCTGAATACTTATGTAAATGTGATATACATTTGCTCAAATTTCTAAAAACCTGTTTTTGCTTGTTCATTGTGGGGTATTTAAGTATTTAAGCATCAGCTGTCAGAGCAGCTTACTGCACCTGTAAACAGCCCATCTGTAAATAGCATTTGCACACACTGTACATAGACTTTTTTTTCTATTGTGTTATTGACTGTACGTTTGTTTATCCCATGTGTAACTCTGTGTTGTTGTTTTTGTCGCACTGCTTTGCTTTATCTTGGCCAGGTTGCAGTTGTAAATGAGAACTTGTTCTCAACTGGCCTACCTGGTTAAATAAAGGTGAAATAAATAAATAAATAAAAGTATTCCGTGTAGATTGGTTTAGGGGAAAAAGCAGTTAATTAATTTTAGAATAATGTTGTAATGTAACAGAATGTGGAAAAAGTCAAGGGGTTTGAATACTTTCCGAATGCACTGTAGGTCACAAATAAAACTATCTCAATTAAAATTGGAGCACAACTCATGATCCACTTCTTGCATTGCTCCCACCTAATCCAAAGCTATCCATCACTAAGCTATCCATCACTAGTGGAAACATTTACAACTGCAATTAAGTTACTTAATCTATTTAATGTATTTTACCTCAGACGATCTGGTAATAAGGTTGCAAGCTAGCACTCCAAGCAGCTTATGCTACTAGCATTTACTGCTAGTGAAGTTGCTATCTAGCAAGTTAGCCCCCAGGGGCCAGTTACCCCCTAGTAGGGGTGGCGAGTTGCCCCCAACACACTCATCCAACATATTACAAATGATTTAAGGCTTTCCTACTTGTATATTTAAACTCAATTATCGATCTAACTTCATCTACAACCTTTTCAAAATGTCAACTTTTTTTTATCAACTTACCACAGTAAATGTTAGCCAGCTAGCTAGTTAGCGTAAGCTGCTAGGAGTGCTAGTTAGCAACCTTATTACCAGATCGTCTGAGGTAAAATACATTAAAAAGCTAACGTAAAAATGAAAGAAGCTCTGAAAACAAGAATAGCATAACACATGAGTATTATCAGTACCCTTGACCAGAGAAACCCTGTGGTTGTGCATTTCATGGAGGCTCGTCACAACATTAGCTCTCTGAGATACATTGGTATCGTACATGTTAAGACTCCAAGGAGGGGGGAGATACTGATAATCTATTATTGAGAAGATAATTGTATTTGACTCACAATGTGTGTACCATGTCTCCTAAATGTCTGAACCAAGAGTTTGATATCAGACCATTTCTTACTTGAATATGTCACTTTGATTTGTCTCGCATTTGTCTTGCAGTCTCCTACTTAGTCATTTTGTAAATATATATTATTTTCTGTAACTACTACATGTACCCATCTCATTGATATCGAATTATTAGAGATACACAAATAGTTTTTGCACCCACCATGCATCATATGCTTAGTGGTCATGTGAGGTGAAATTTGTATATTTTGGGATGTGAGCGTTCAGTTTGTTTGTTTGTCCTGACGAAGATCCGTTTCGGGAACGAAACGTTGTCAATAAAGCGGTGAATTGGGAGCTTTAACAATGTGCGGGCCTTCTTGTTCTTTACTTGCATTACAAATGTCACCAGTTTGGAGTTTTGTACGAAGAGTTTTTCAAATTCACCATATATTAGTGAATATAGCACCATAGCGATAAAAAAAAGCTGTAACACTGACTCATATGACAGTCACTGTATGTGCTAGGTGAATGAGTTAAAAAATATATAATGATTATCTTATCAAATGTCTAAACAGATACTGAGTGATTATCTTATCAAATGTCAAAATGTATTTAGTTCTGTTTTTTGAAAAGGAGAATGATCTCACTGCAGAAGTATGCCACGAGACGTACTAGGTTTCTGCATTTGGAATCCTGAACTGAAGTGACATTTTATGGTTGTCATGGCTGCATGACACATAGTGTGTGAGTGCGTGTGTGCGTCTGCAATGTGATATCTTACATACATTGATTGTGTCATTACTGTACATGTCTTAGACGTGAGAATAGGAATATATTGCTGTACTTAGGGGACATTTTCATGAGGTTTTGTTTGAGGACATTTAAACTAAATGAAGTACATGAGCATATTAATTGAAACAAATAAGTCATAACTAATGCATAACCTAATGTTGAGGGAGAGGAACAAATCCAATACTTTATACGTTTTCGTATTATCCGATAACTATGCAGCTGTGTAAAATATTGTACATTGAAGAATAGATTCATATCTAGTTCCAATATTAATTTGAAAGCAAAGGATACATGTGTAACTTTATATGTATTCTTTCTATGCAGGTGTTATATATTGGATGACATCAGTGTCTGATGCGGAAGAGTTAGTCATTGACAGAGTGGCTGGTAGTGACACCGAGGCGACATTGCATGTGTGCGTGTGTGTTTTGTTTGTGTGTGTTTTGTGTGTGTGCGTGAGAGAGAGAGAGAAAATCTTTAAGACTGTAACCTGAGAGACTCTTGGCTGGAGTGGGTCTCTGTCATCAGACTAATAAATCAGAGATAGAAGTCACAGTCCATGACAGACGAAACACTGCTACAACACAGCTAATAAGCCCGATAACAGATTCACAAGGTACTGTACTCCAGGCAAATAAAAATTACTTGTGTTTTACTGACCGTAGTTTATACAAAA
>NW_019942591.1:219371-252638 GCF_002910315.2 Salvelinus sp. IW2-2015 | reverse complement strand
TGTGATCGATGTAGAATATATGTATGCGCTGTGTGTTCAATGCCTTGGCCGTGGATCTTGCTTCTGTGTAGCACGTATACGCCTGCTTTTTTCCAAAACAGACTGGACCACCTGCTCGTACGCAGTGAACGTGCGACCTTCGAGTCTTGAGTCTCAATAAGAGACTGCTGTAGCCCACTCCCAAGTGGATCGCAATGGCGCGGTAGCATGCGTGCAGCCTGCCCAGGTACCGAAAGAGACAACCCTAAACCCTGCAGTTTCACACTGCTAACTACCAAGATAACTGTTAGTTCACACTGCTAACTCCAGAGTATTTTAGTTTCACACTGCTAACTACCAAGATAACTTTTAGTTTCACACTGCTAACTACCAAGATAACTGTTAGTTTCACACTGTAACTACCAAGATAACTGTTGTTTCACACTGCTATCTACCAACGATAACTGTTAGTTTCACACTGCTAACCAATGAAGATAACTGTTAGTTTCCACACTGCGCTAACTACCAAGATAACTGTTTATTTCACACTGCTAACTACCAAGATAACTGTTAGTTTCACACTGCTAACTACCAAGATAAACTGTTAGTTTCACACTGCTAACTACAAGATAACGTGTAGTTTCACACTGCTACTACCAAGATAACTGTTAGTTTCACACTGCTAACTACCAATGAAACTGTTAGTTTCACACTGCTATGACTACGCAAGATAACTGTTAGTTTCACACTCGATACTACCAAGATATACTGTTTAGTTTCACACTGCTATACCAAGATAACTGTTAGTTTTCATCACTGCTAGCTACCAGAGATAACTGTTAGTTTCACACTTCTAACTACAAGATAACTGTAGTTTCACACTGCTAATACCAAGATAACTGTTAGTTTCCACTATCTGCAACACCAAAGATAACTGTTAGTTTCACACTGCTAACTACAAGATAACTGTTTAGTTTCACACTGCTAACTACCAGAGATAAATGTTAGTTTCACACTGCTACGTACCAAGAAAACTGTTAGTTCAACACTGCTAACTACCAAGATAGATACTGTAGTTTTCACCTGCAACTACCAAAGATAAAACTGTTAGTTTTCACACTGCTAACTACCAAGATAACTGTTAGTTTCACACTGCTAACTACCAAGAATAACTGTTAGTTTCACACTGCAACTACCAAGATAACTGGTAGTTTTCACGACTGCCAACTACCAAAGATAAACTGTTAGTTTCACACTGCTAACTACCAAGATAACTTTTAGTTTCACACTGCTAACTACCAAGATAATCTGGTATTTCACACTGCTAACTACCAAGATAACTGTTAGTTTCACACGCTAATACTTACCAAGATAACTGTTAGTTTCACACTGCTAACTACCAAGATAAACTGTTAGGTTTCACACGTGCTAACTACCAAGATAAACTGTTAGTTTCACACTGCTAACTACCAAGATAACTGTTTGTTTACACACTGCTAGCTACAAGATAACTGTTAGTTTCACACTGCTAACTACCAAGATAACTGTTAGTTTCACACTGCTAACTACCAAGATAACTGTTAGTCACACTGCTAACTACCAAGATAACTGTTTGTTTCACACTGCTAACTCTATCCAAAGATAACTTTTAGTTTCACACTGCTAACTACCAAGATACGTTAGTTTCACACTGCTAACTACCAAGATAACTTTTAGTTTCACACTGCTAACTACCAGATAACTGTTAGTTTCACACTGCTAACTACCAGATAAGCTGTTGTATTTCACACTGCTAGTACCAAGATAACTGGTTAGTTCACACTGCATACTACCAAGAGATAACTGTTAGTTTCACACTGCTAACTACCAAGATAACTGTTAGTTTCACCATTGCAACTACCAAGATAACTGTAGTGTTCACACTGCTAAACTACCAAGATAACTGTTAGTTTCACACTGCTAACTACCAAGATAACTGTTAGTTTCACACTGCTAGCTACCAAGATAACTGTTAGTTTCACACTGCTACTACCAAGATAACTGTTAGTTCACACTGCTAACTACCAAGATAACTGTTAGTTTCACACTGCTATGAACTACCAAGATAACTGTTAGTTTCACAACATTGGCTAGCTACCAGATAACTGTTAGTTTCACCACTGCACTACCAAGATAACTGTTAGTTTCACACTGCATAACTACTGGGTCGGGAGGCGGCCAAGATAACTGTTAGTTTGCACAGCTGCTAACTACCAAGATAGAACTGTTAGTTTCACACTGCTAACTACCAAGATAACTGTTAGTGTTCACACTGCTAACTACCAAGATAACTAGTTAGTTCACACTGCTAACTACCAAGACTAACTTTAGTTTCACACTGCTAATTACAAGATAATTTAGTTTCACAAGCTAGCTACCAACAGATAACTGTTAGTTTCACACTGCTAACTACCAAGAAACTGTTAGTTTCACACTGCTGAACTACCCAAGATAATGTTAGTTTCACACTGCTCAACTACCAAGATAACTGTTAGTTTCACACTGCTAACTCCAAGAAACTGTTAGTTTCACACTGCAACTACCAAAAGAGAACTAAACTCTACATCAAGATAACAGGTGCAACTACCAAAGATGAACTTGTTAGTTTCACACTCTAACTCCAAGAACTGTAGTGCACACTGTCTAACTACCAAGATAACTGTTATGTTTTCACACTGAGACCTATCAGATAACTGTTTAGGTTCACACTGCTGAACTACCAAGAGTAACTGTTGGTTTGCACAACTGGCTAAGCTAGGCAAGATAACTTGTTAGTTTCACACCTGCTAACTACGAAGGATGAACTGTTAGTTTCACAGCTGCCAAGCTAGACACACACACACACACACACACACACACACACACACACACACACACACACACAGTAAATGGGGAGTGGTGATAGATTAATCTACGCCTGACTGATTATCAGCTGTAAACAACATGGCTAACTCATGACCTTGCACCTACAGGCTTCTGTTCAGGCAGCAACAGCTGAACTGGGTCAGACACTTCAACATACAGTTTATTAGTGGGGTGGAAGAAATATGGTCAAGCTCTGGACTAAGGAGAGTACAGATGTAGGATCTTTATTTGAGCAAGTTTGCTACAGCAGGAAAATAGTACTGCAGTAACAAGAAATGTGAATTATTATGTGGATTATAATTAATGGACATTTTGGTAGGGGCTTATATATTTTTTTGTATTGAAAATCAAGTCTGAAATTTCAAAGTGGAAATTACAAACTTCAGAAGATTTCTCAAACTTCAAATACACTACAAGTTTTACATTTCCTGAAAGTTCCCCTGCAACAGGGTGATACAATTAGTGCCTAACATCTTACCATAAGGATGGAAACGTAAAACTTGCTGGACATCTCTACTGAATTCTTGTTTATACAGTGCATTTGGAATGTATTCAGACCTCTTGACTTTTTCCACATTTTGTTACGTTACAGCCTCATAATAAAATGTATTACATTGTTTTCTCCCCCTTATCAATCTACACACAATACCCCATAATGAAAAAGCAAAAACAGGTTTTTAGAATTTTTTGCAAATTCATAAAATAATAAATGAAAACAGAAATATCACATTTACATAAGTATTAAGACTTTTTACTCAGTACTTTGTTGAAGCGCCTTTGGCAGCGATTACAGCCTTCAAGTCTTCTTGGGTATGATGTTACAAGCTTTGCACACCTGCATTCAGAAACTTGTCCCGAAGTCATTCCTGCATTGCCTTGGCTGTGTGCTTAGTCATTATACTGTTGGAAGGTGAACCTTCGCCGCAGTCTGAGGTCCTGAGAGCTCTGGAGCAGGTTTTCATCGAGAATCTCTCTGTACTTTGCTCTGTTTATCTTTCCCTCGATCCTGACTAGTCTCCCAGTCCCTGCCACTGAAAAACATCCCCACAGCATGATGCTGCCACCACCATGCTTCACCATAGGGATGGTGCCAGGTTTCCTCCAGACGTGACGCTTGGCATTCAGGCCAAAGAGTTCAATCTTGGTTTCATCAGACTGGAGAATCTTGTTTCTCATGGTCTGAGAGTACTTTAGATACCTTTTGGCAAACTCCAAGCGGGATGTCATGTGCCTTTTACTGAGGAGTGGCTTCCGCCTGGCCACTCTACCATAAAGGCCTGATTGGTGGAGTACTGCAGAGATGGTTGTCCTTCTGGAAGGTTCTCCCATCTCCACAAAGGAACTCTGGAGCTCTGTCAGAGTGACCATCGGGTTCTTGGTCGCCCCACCTGACCAAGGCCCTTCTACCCTGATTGCCGAGTTTGGCCAGGTGGCCAGCTCTAGGTGGCTCTAAACTTCTTCCATTAAAGAATGATGGAGGCCACTGTTTTCTTGGGGACCTTTAATGCTGCAGAAACCTTTTGGTACCATTCCCCAGATCTATGCCTCGACATAATCCTGTCTCTGAGCTTTACGGACAATTCCTTCAACCTCACGACTTGGTTTTTACTCTGACATGCACTGTCAACTGTGGGACCTTATATGGACAGGTGTATGCCTTTCCAAATCATGTCCAATCAATGGAATTTACTACAGGTGGACTCCAATCAAGTTGTAGAAACATCTCAAGGATGCTCAATGGAAACAGGATGCACCTGAGCTCAATTTCGAGTCTCATAGCAAAGGGTCTGAATACTTATGTAAATAAGGTATTTCTGTTTTTTATTTGTCCCTGTCATCTCTCTTTATTGCTTTTTCCCCAGTAGGCTAACATCTCCACCGGCTCTCTGCCTAGGACACACTGTTCCAGTCTCGACCCACATACTGTGACCTCTCTACTACTTTCTCTCCCTTGTCCCTTCATGTTTACTCTTTCCTTCCAACTCACAGTTTCTCCAACTGGGATTGTTCATTTTCTCCCACTTCCCTTTCTTTTGGTCTTTCTCTCCATCTCTCCCTCTCTCTATCCTTTTCTCTGCCCACCCCTTGTCTCTCTGTTATGGTGTCTAGTATGGCTCAGTGTAGGGGTCTCGGTATTATTAGCAGGGTAAACATTGCTATCACTAGAGAGACAGAGCCAGAGAGACAGCCGTATCTGCCTGTTCTCCTCTGAGCTCTTAATCCCTCACTGTTTTATCAGATCTTTGGGTCATCTGGTATGCTCCCTTTCCCCCCTATCTAGAATATTACCCCCCCCTAACACCCCTCTAAACCCTATCTGCCACAGCCCAAACAGACCGAGACAGAATCCACCATAGACGCTGCCAAGTCATGAAACTCCCCTCCAGTAGCCAAGGAATGTCAGTTGACACGGAGAGTGAAGTTCATGTGGAACATCTCAACACAACACGGACTCCCCCAAGTCTCAGTCCATCAGATAGCCCTCATCCCATTTCTCCTACTCCATCCACTAACTGTACATGCATTCTAGCACAGATATTAATATTGTGTAACTCTATCTTGATTGATCCATCCTTCCATTTTGTGAATTACCGGTATGTGCTGTATTGTCTCCCATTTCAAGACTGACCCCAGATTTGGTTGTATTCTTCATCACCTTCAGGGTTCATGGAGTCAGTTTGCTTTTGATCTCCTGCCTTCTAACCCCCCCGAGTACTCATCACAGTACATTTAAACCCTCAGGGGGTCATGGGAGGTCATACTGTGGTGAAGTACGGTAGAATGCAGAGTCACTGTGAACGCCTGTCAAAACATAAAAGTGTTCAATTCTCTTGTAAATCTATCAATAGGCTCTTAAAAGCACTTATGATCCTGATCTACTTCACCTGTCTCCACCCCTCTCACCAGGTGTATCCCATTTGTCCCTGATATCTCCTGTGTATTTACTGTATGCCTGCGTTTTCTGTTTGTCTGTTGCCAGTTCGTCTTGTCCAGTCAAGTCCTACCAACGTTTCTTTCCCAATTTTTGAGTTTCCATAGTTGCTGTTTTCTAGTCCTCACGGTTTTTCCAACATTTTCAGACTACTAAACAGCTATTGATTTAGAACAACAGAGATAAAAACGGGGTGGCAGGTAGCCTAGTGGTTAGAGCGTTGGACTAGTAACCGAAAGGTTGCAAGATCGAATCCCCGAGCTGACAAGGTACAAATCTGTCGTTCTGCCCCTGAACAAGGCAGTTAACCTGTACCAAGGCTGTCATTGAAGATAAGAATTTGTTCTTAACTGACTTGCCTGGTTAAATAAAGGAAATAAAATAAACAGGAGCTGCCTCCACTATTGCAGCACCATTTCAACTTCATCTTCTAATCACCTAGACAACTAAAATAAACCAAAAAACTATTTAGTTCAATCAACATAAGCGATATGATGTGGCTGTCCGTGGCACTGATTTCTGTGTGTGCATGCAAGTAGAAAAAACATGTTGACTGACCCTACTTGTAGAGATACATCAATGCCATCCTCCTCTTTCATGTGGCCTAAACAGTCTGACTGTCATACAGCACACACTTTAAGTTTTTATTGTCCTAGACTACCTGTCTAAAATGTTTGCTTGCTAGCCTAAGTTACTTTCATAGACAACGATGCGCCAGGCCATCTAGTTAACTAAACTCAGCAAAAATGATACGTCCTCTCACAGTCAACTGCGTTTGTTTTCAGTAAACTTAATATGTGTAAATATTTGTATGAACATAGCAAGATTCATCAACTGAGACAAACTGAACAAGTTCCACAGACACGTGACTAACAGAAATTGAATAATGTTTCCCTGAACAAAGGCAGGGTCAAAATCAAAAGTAACAGTCAGTATCTGGTGTGGCCACCAGGTGCATCTCCTACATCTCCTTCTACTGCAGTGCATCTCCTCCTCATGGACTGCACCGGACTTGCCAGTTCTTGTTGTGACATGTTACCCCACTCTTCCACCAAGGTACCTGCAAGTTCCCGGACATTTCTGGTGGGGAATGGCCCTAGCCCTCACCCTCCAATCCAACAGGTCCCAGACGTGCTCAATGGGATTGAGATCAGGGCTCTTTGCTGGCCATGGCAGAACACTGACATTCCTGTCTTGCAGGAAATCACACAGAACGAGCAGTATGGCTGGTGGCATTGTCATGCTGGAGGGTCATGTCAGGATGAGCCTGCAGGAAGGGTACCACATGAGGGAGGAGGATGTCTTCCCTGTAACGCACAGCGTTGAGATTGCCTGCAATGACAACAAGCTCGGTCCGATGATGCTGTGACACACCGCCCCAGACCATGACGGACCCTCCACTTCCAAATCGTTCCCGCTCCAGAGCACAGGCCTCGGTGTAACACTCATTCCTTCAACGATAAACGCGAATCTGACCATCACCCCTGGTGAGACAAAACCGCGACTCGTCAGTGAAGAGCACTTTTTGCCAGTCCTGTCTGGTCCAGCGATGGTGGGTTTGTGCCCATAGGCAACGTTGTTGCAGGTGATGTCTGGTGAGGACCTGCCTTACAACAGGCCTACAAGCCCTCAGTCCAGCCTCTCTCAGCCTATTGCGGACAGTCTGAGCACTGATGGCGGGATTGTGCGTTCCTGTTGTAATTCGGGCAGTTGTTGTTGCCATCCTGTACCTGTCCCGCAGGTGTGATGTTCGGATGTACCGATCCTGTGCAGGTGTTGTTACACGTGGTCTGCCACTGCGAGGATGATCAGCTGTCCGTCCTGTCTCCCTGTAGCGCTGTCTTAGGCGTCTCACAGTACGGACATTGCAATTTATTGCCCTGGCCACATCTGCAGTCCTCATGCCTCCTTGCAGCATGCCTAAGGCACGTCCACGCTGGTGAGCAGAGACCCTGGGCATCTTTCTTTTGGTGTTTTTCTGGGTCAGTAGAAAGGCCTCTTTAGTGTCCTAAGTTTTCAGAACTGTGACCTTAATTGCCTAACATCTGTAAGCTGTTAGTGTCTTAACGACCGCTCCACAGGTACATGTTCATTAATTGTTTATGGTTCATTGAACAAGCATGGGAAACAGTGTTAAACCCTTTACAATGAAGAAGATTTGTGAAGTTATTTGGATATTTACGAATTATCTTTGAAAGACAGGGTCCTGAAAAAGGGACGTTTCTTTTTTTGCTTAGTTTACATCTAGGCACAGTATATGAATCTATGGTTGGATCAGAATCGCCCTTATAATCATTGGCAAGTACAGAGAATTAAGTAAAACTACAAGTCCATATCCCTATCTTTATCCATGGCTAATTTAGGAAAGGCCAATTTTAGCTAGCTAGCTAACCAACGACAAAGCGAGATGCAACAATTTAATTTTTTTTCTGTCAATGACGTTTGGTTTCTGATGGGATGTGACTGGTGTGAAGCCAAATCCAAACTGGCTTCCCTTGACACTTTTTTGGGGGGTGAGCCAGGACCATCTTCTTCTTTGGTATCATGGCATTTGCACATTTTGTTTGTGCATGCTGCCACCTACTGTGTGGTAGTATCAATCACGTTCCATTTGTCATAATAAAATAAAAAGGAAGGGGGAAACATATTAAATTGCACCACCAACCAACCCTACACCTATAGTTGAAGTCGGAAGTTTACATACACTTAGATTGGAGTCATTAAAACTTGTTTTTCAACCACTCCACAAATTTCTTGTTAACAAACTATAGTTTTGGCAAGTCAGTTAGGACATCTACTTTGTGCATGACACAAGTCATTTTTCCAACAATTGTTTACAGACAGATTATTTCACTTATAATTCACTGTATATCACAATTCCAGTGGGTCAGAAGTTGACTGTGCCTTTAAACAGCTTGGAAAATTCCAGCAAATGATGTCATGGCTTTAGACGCTTCTAGTCAATTGGAGGTGTACCTGTGGATGTATTTCAAGGCCTACCTTCAAACTCAGTGCCTCTTTGCTTGACATCATGGGAAAATCTAAAGAAATCAGCCAAGACATCAGAAAATAAATTGTAGACCTCCACAAGTCTGGTTCATCCTTGAGATCAATTTTCAAACGCCTGAAGGTACCACATTCATCTGTACAAACAACAGTACGCAAGTATAAACACCATGGGACCACGCAGCCGTCATACCACTCAGGAAGGAGATGCATTCTGTCTCCTAGAGATGAGCGTACTTTGGTGCGAAAAGTGCAAATCAACCCCAGAACAACAGCAAAGGACCTTGTGAAGATGCTGCAGGAAACGGGTACAAAAGTATCTATATCCACAGTAAACCAAGTCCTATATCGACATAACCTGAAAGGCCGCTCAGCAAGGAAGAAGCCACTGTTCCAAATCCGCCATAAAAAAGCCAGACTACGGTTTTCAACTGCACATGGGGACAAAGATCGTACTTTTTGGAGAAATGTCCTCTGGTCTGATTAAACAAAAATAGAACCATTTGGCCATAATGACCATCGTTATGTTTGGAGAAAAAAGGGGGAGGCTTGCAACCCGAAGAACAGCATCATGTTGTGGGGGTGCTTTGCTGCAGGAGGGTCTGGTGCACTTCACAAAATAGATGGCATCATGAGGACGGATAATTATGTGGATATATTGAAGCAACATCAAGACAACAGTCAGGAAGTTAAAGCTTGGTCGCAAATGGGTCTTCCAAATGGACAATGACCCCAAGCATACTTCCAAAGTTGTGGCAAAATGGCTTAAGGACAACAAAGTCAAGGTATTGGAGTGGCCATCACAAAGCCCTGACCTCAATCCTTCAGAACATTTGTGGGCAGAACTGAAAAAGCGTGTGCGAGCAAGGAGGCCTACAAATCTGACTCAGTTACACCAACTCTGTCAGGAGGAATGGGCCAAAATTCACCCAACTTATAGTGGGAAGCTTGTGGAAGGCTACCCGAAACGTTTGACCCAAGTTAAACAATTTAAAGGCAACGCTACCAAATACTAATTGAGTGTATGTAAACTTCTGACCCACTAGGAATGTGATGAAAGAAATAAAATCTGAAATAAATCATTATCTCTATTATTCTGACATTTCACTTTCTTAAAATAAAGTGGTGATCCTAACTGACCTAAGACACCAATCTTCTTCGCCACCCCATCTCCATGTTTATTGCCATCTTCCTCAGATTCAAATCCAACCTCTGCTTTCCTCATTCTCTTCAACCTCTTTCTCCGCCTCCATTCCTCCTCAGAAACTCACCTTTCTGTCTTCCTCTTCTTGGTCCATGATTCCTCCTACAACGGTTTACAAATGTTTGCTAGTGCTGTCAACGTTGTCTCTGTTGCTCTACACTGATTGGCTGTTATTATTCTTTTTAAATATCAAGGGAAGCCAAATGCTCGCTAGCTTCCCTTGCATTCAATGCTGCGAGCGACAACCATGTCATACTCTTTTTGACCAGACAGCATCAGATAGATGGGCTACACATACTGAGACAGAGGGGCGCTGTTTCGTTCACTCGGATGCTTTCTCCAGTGAGATACATTCAGCCTCTTGCGAATTGAAGGAAATTTATGAAACACAGAGAGATGAAAGTTAAAAGAAAATAACATACAAAATTATTTATCTTGTTACATTGTTTGGGGAACGGTGGCCCCCTCAGATTTGTCCTGTTTAAAAAATATATAATTGTTGTTCATTTTGTTGTTGTTTCTCTGTAATACTACTAGCCACCTAGCAATTTGATGAAGTTTGCTTTAGCTAGCCCAGATAGGTTCCTAATCTCCCATCCTCTTAACTAGCTACCAAGAAGTCAATTCAGGCTATCAATCTTAGCTGGCATGCCTGCTGGTAAGATTGGTAAACTTTAGAAAAGCAAGCAATAACAAAATGTACTGAATAATTCACATTCCTTTCAATCTTTTACCCAGATTTTAGAGGAGATGTAGAGAACCATATTTAGTTTCTTTAAAAAAATAACAACTAGTCTGGAGGATACAGACAGCTCAAGGAATATGCTTAGATATGCAATAAAATATGCACATTTTTGACATACACTAAATATACAGAAGTATGTGGACACCCCTTAAAATGAGTGGATTCTGCTATTTCAGCCACACCTGTTGCTGTTGCTGTTGCTGACAGGTGTATAAAATCAAGCACACAGCCATGCAATCTCCATAGACAAACATTGGCAGTAGAATGCTACCTTTCCAACAAGTCAATACGCAAATTTCTGCCCTGCTAGAGCTGACCCGGTCAATTGTAAGTGCTGTTATAGTGAAGTGGAAATATCTAGGAGCAACCACAGCTCAGCCGCAAAGTATTAGGCTACACAAGCTCACAGAAAGGAACCATTGAGTGCTGTAGCGCGTAGAAATCGTCTGTCCTCAGTTGCAAAACTCACTACCGAGTTCCAAACTGCCTCTAGAAGCAACGTCAGTACAAGAACTGTTTGTTGAGAGCTTCATGAAATGGGTTTCCATGGCCGAGCAGCTGCACACAAGCCTAAGATCACCATACGCAATGCAAAGCGTCCGCTGGAGTGGTGTAAAGCTCGCCGCCATTCCTGTTTCAGCATGACAATGCCCCCGTGAACAAAGCGAGGTCCATACAGAAATGGTTTGTCGAGATCGGTGTGGAAGAAGTTGACTGGCCTGCACAGAGCCCTGACCTCAACCCCATTGAACATCTTTGGGATGAATTGGAACGCTGACTGCGAGCCAGGCCTAATTGCCCAACACCAGTGCCCGATCTCACTAATGCTCTTGTGGCTGAAATGTTCCAACATCTAGTGGAAAGCCTTCCCAGAGGAGTGGAGGCTGTTATAGAAGCAAAGGGGAGACCAACTTCATATTAATGCCCATGGTTTTCAGATGAGATGTTCGACGAGCAGGTGTCCACATACTTTTGGTCATGTAGTGTATATATGAACTTGCCAGAAACTCACTGAAATAACAAGTGACATGCTGATAGACATGCTGGTGGACATGAATATAAACGAGCAGCTTGACATTTATTGTCATGAATCTTGCCCTGTAGGCAAACCTGAGCGATTTCCGCTAGATGGGCCAGTTGCAAAGTCAAAATTGTCTAAATCGCAAACATGTATGAATACAAAAATGTGTTTTCTGGTCTTAATTTAAGGCTAGGGATTAGGGTTAGCAGTGTAGTTAATGTTAAGGTTAGGTTTAAAAACTGATTTTATGACTTTGTGGCTCTGTTAGCTAGTGACCACTCTGCAGAGCTGCCTCCAGATCAAGATTCATGACAATAAATGCCAACCTGCTAAAAAACTAACTCAACAACACTAACTCAACTAATATGACAAGCGCCCTCTGACTTTGTCATGACAAAGATGATGCTGCTCCCTGCTGGGTATTTTGTGTAATTCATGTAGAAATAAGGCCAAAACGACTATAATATATGTCATTTAGCAGGCATATATCCAAAGCGACTTACGGTCATACATTTTATGTATGGGTGGTGTCGGAATTCAAACCCACAACCCTAGTGTTAGAAGTGCCATGCTCTACCAACTGAGCTACAGTACAAGTCTGGAAGTGAGCTTAAAAACATTGAACAACGCTGAACAATGATAATCTTGGCTTTTTCTTTACTTGAAATAACAAATCTAAAAAGACCCACATTAAAATGTGTAAAAAAACAGAACTATAGTGAGCATTATACGATTTCTGCAAGATACAGAAACATGATATTATGAATAACTTCTATAAAGAACAACTGCAGTGCCTCTGAAATGTAGTTCTGTTTACTAATGACACGTTTAGAATGATTCTATCTTGTAAAAAATAAGGCTAACGATGAATGGATGCTGTAGAGTTCTGCTCTTGTTGTCACTGTCTTCTCTCCGCAGCATCATAGTAATCTACACATTCAAGAGACAAAAGAGAGACATGGAATGCATCTGATGGACCCATTCTTCACAAGTGTTTAGTGTAATCAGCCTCGTTATAAACCCACAGTATCGCAATCAGCAGCACTGTCAGCACCCTCACCAGCATCATTATGATCCTCCACCAACCAGCATCACAGAGCTCGCACATCATCTAACAGAGGGTGCTAATTGGGATGTTAGATCCATAGAATTAGGAATTAGTAGTAATTTAATAAGATATATATGGTTAGAGCCTACATGTTAGAAGACCGTTACACAGCCCCTTACATGCCCAATAAGGGCTTTGAGGCTTCCCATCCCCCAACTCAATGTTCTGTATGTACAGTACCACCGATTATTGAGTCATTCTATTTCTATGGTAACTCCCTCCCAATGTTTTATCTGGTGTTCTGCTATGGACACCCATGTGTTAACGTTAGTGCCGCGATATGTGTTATGCAGACATACAGCAGAGATGTACAGAGTGTTCCAGTTGTGTACCTGTTGCTGGAGGAACGTCAGCCCCGACGGTCCTGGTAGCGCTGGGTGGGGGAGGAGGTGGGACCGCCCTCCTGGATGACATCACACATGCGTATGTATCATTGTTATCTCCGGCCCGCATTGTGTCACAACATCAGTCTATGTAAGTGTGGGTACGGTAGGTGTTATGAATGGGGTTGTGTTGTGAATCACCTGGTGGTGTCTCTGTGTGGTGAGGGTGCTAGCTCCAGGGGTTCAGGGGTGTTGCGGTAGACCAGGCTAGGGTGAGGCTGGGGTGGCGGCAACCAGGATGGGTAGGGCAGGTAGGCCGGGGTAGGCTGGTAATGGTAGTGGTACACCTCTGGATCCTCCTCCTCCTCCTCCTCCTGCAGTATTTAACCTTTAATTAACTAGTCAAGTCAGTTAAGAACAAATTCTTATTTACAATGACGTCCTAGCCCTGCCAAACCCTCCCCTAACCCCAGACGACACTGAGCCAATTGTGTGCCGCCCTATGGGACTCCCGATCACGGCCGGTTGTGATACAGCCCGGGATCAAACCAGGGTCTGTAGTGACGCCTCTAGCACTGAGATGCGCCACTCAGGAGCTGTAAAAATCACTGGGGGCCAGCTGGCCTGGAGGGGAGGATAAAAACAGCCCATTCAGACACAGCATGTGTCAAATGGCACCCTATTCCCTATTAAAAAAATAAAATTAAAAATAGTGCACTATATAGTGATTAGGGTGCCATTTGGGGCTCATCCTCACTCTCCACTTCAATGGGTTGGACAACCAACTGCTTATGGAGCCTCAACACAACCACTAAACTGACAAGGAACAGTGTGACCCAAAACAGACTCCAAAAATAACTTTTAGGTGCATTAGCTAATGTGAGGAGCCACTCTGACCTCGGTCTGTTTACTTTTCCAGATTGTCATATCAGATTAGGTATGTCTCTACCTACTGAAACACATGTTTTCAGATGAATAATGTAAGATGAGTGTGCTGCATACGGACAGGCTGGATGATAAGTTGGCACATGTGACTAACAGTAAATGTACCTCAGGGGTGGAGAGTGGGGCTGGGAATAGCCAAATGACTGTACCTCAGAGGTAGACGGAGGGTGGAGCTGGGGCTGGGAATAGCCAAATGACTGTACCTCAGAGGTAGACGGAGGGTGGAGCTGGGGCTTGGGGAATGGCAAATGAGCTGAGGGCTGACATGGTCATGTTGTTCATGATGACCTGGTGCATCTGGGCATTCTGGATCATCATCAGCTCCACCAGTCTGGAGAATAGCAGAGAGCGACGTTATACACACACACACACACACACACACACACACACACACACACACACACACACACACACACACACACACACACACACACACACACACAAAGAGAGGGAGAGAGAGTAAGCTTACTTTTAAAAACCTGCATGGAAGCTAACTTCTTCTTTATGCCTGTTGTGCTGTCCTTTATCCTTTAAGTGACAATCAACCCGTTTCAACCCGCATGGTGTCCAATCACGAGTTCTAAATCAAATCTGACATCCTGAATGTTCTATCCTCTCCCTTCCTCAATTTCTGTCTGACATCCTTCCAGCAATATGAAAATACAGATTTTGCCCGCTGGCTGCTTGTCAGGGTACTCTGGCGACAGCCTGATGCAACATTTAGAAAAACGACACCATATTATACAACTCTGACAGAATGAGAGGAATCCGAACTACTCATTGAATAATATAAGAAATAATGCCAATACTGAAATGAACCTCAATATAAGTGAGTTGAAAGTAAGAAGAGCAGAAAGGTCAGTCAGAAGGATGTCAGTCAGAGCAAACAATCAGTGCCCTGGCCTGAGCGACCAACAGACAGACAATGATGAGGCTAGAGGTGGAGAAGAAGTGCCATAAAGAGCATGACCGCCATTATAGATGGTGGAGCTTTGGCCCTTAGGTCCTGCTGGCACCTGAAGTGACATTCACAGTTTCATTCACAGACACACACACACAGAGAACGAGTGAGGTGAGAAAATACAATATATAATATTGCACACATGTGTTGGAGGCAGAAAGCCAGGTCAGAGAAGCTGAGAGACGTGGGCTCTGTCTGAAAAGTTATCTTGACAGCCTGCCTGCCATACGCACCCTGCTTGACGTGTCCTGGCCGGATGGAGGGAGTGGGAGATGACACAGCAGCAGGGAGCTGCTGTAGGATGGTGGTGGGCTGCTGGGAAGCCTGGGACGGAGACATGAGACTTTAATGAGGCTCGCTGACTGGAGGCATATAGCCAGGGAGAATATCTATCTCCCATATCTAATACTGCCATGGTTGAACTACTGTTAAAAGGTAGGCAATATCAGCCCACTCTCTCAATATAGTTAACAGTAGCAATGCGTGATAAAACATCTAATTAAAACTATAAGGTAGTGAGCCGGAGATATGCATCAAGAAGATATGACTCATCAAGCTATTACAACAATACTCAAATCACAGCTGTTGGAAGCTAAAGATGCCTCCCTTAATGATGCTGCAAAGGAAGTCAATGGCATATAGAGAGCCAACTTTCTCTGTAAATGAGCGTGGGTGATCGCATAGAGCGTGGGTTATCGCATAGAATTACAGTCTCTATGATATGCCAAGTAAACAGGTCAACTGTGTTTTTTTTGCTATTGAAAAAAGTCCCTATTGGCCACACTTACAGGCTGTTGAATTATCTGCACGTTCTGTGCGTCCTGGTTCCACTGCTGAAACTGTGGGTAAGTATCATCTGTCCATGCCATTGAGTTTCATATGTCGGTAAAAATAGAGCTGTAAACAGTAACTGAAGATAAACCTTGTTTTAATCGAACCCAGGCTTGGAGTATACACCCACCAGTTGGGTTGCCAAGGCTTCAAAGCGCAAACAACAAGTGCGAGAAATATGCGCAGGTTGTTGCGCACATATAGGCTAGTGCGTCTCTTACTGTAATGCTTAGCTGCAATGGGATATTTAAACTAGGACTAATTAGTCGCTCATTTTATCACATTTATTTTCTTATCATTTAGGCCTATATCGAGTTCTAAACGTTTCTAAAAGAGCAAATGAGGTGGTCACACTTTAATTGATTTTGACAGCTGTGGCACAAAGGTAGCCTTTCTTCCATGTAGCTAAGTGAGTGAATTCACAAAAGTAGCCTATAATTGGGATTTCCCGCCCCTAGACAATGAGCTTGGCAAGTCCATATGGTCACATGCATCAATCTTGACAGGAGGGGCAGGGAACAGGTGGGCCACCGCTACGTAGGTCTCTCACTTTAAATTGAGTGGGCTAAGTTATGGACACCTGGGATAGGCCTGGGCCAGCTCTCTTTCACTTCATAGACCACTAATTACAGCTTCCATTTGACGAGTTTTTCGCTCTGACTCTCTCGATCTCCGTTCTCCTCAGTGTTTCTTCTCTTCTTTCCATCTCCTACATGCTGTCACGGTCTCCTACGCGGATCCCATCCGCCCCCACCGCAGCATTTCAAACGGTGTAATTAATCAATGTGTGCGCGATCTCGGGAATGATCGCCTCTATTTTTAAAAAGCTCTGTCACCAGGGCCATTTCTAGCATTTTTAGGGCCCTATGTGAGATTTGTTTGTGGGGCCCCACCACCTCGGGGACAAAACCTTTTAGTGGCCCCCCTCTTGGCAGAGGACAGAAAAAAATCGCAGCTTTAAAGTGAATGTTCTGCACTTCCAAAATAATGTGCCATGGGGCATAGAGACATTTCTTGCAGTTCAACACATTTTGTCATGGGATGGAGATAAAATGTTTCCGTTTTAAAGCTAATTCCTGTCATTCTGAGTGAGAGTGACTAATAAAATCAACGGGGCCCCTGGACACCAGGGTTGGGCTCAATTCGAATTGAAGGCAGTCAGTTTTTATTTTTTTATTTTACCAGGTAAGTTGACTGAGAACACATTCTCATTTGCAGCAACGACCTGGGGAATAGTTACAGGGGAGAGGAGGGGGATGAATAGGCTAATTGTAAACTGGGGATTATTAGGTGACTGTGATGGTTGAGGGCCAGATTGGGAATTTAGCCAGGACACCGGGGTTAACACCCCTACTCTTACGATAAGTGCCATGGGATCTTTAATGACCTCAGAGAGTCAGGACACCCGTTTAACGTCCCATCCGAAAGACAGCACCCTACACAGAGCAGTGTCCCCAAACACTGCCCTGGGGAATTGGGATCTTTTGTTTAGACCAGAGGAAAGAGTGCCTCCTACTGGCCCTCCAACACCACTTCCAGCAGCACCTGGTCTCCCATCCAGGGACTGACCAGGACCAACCCTGCTTAGCTTCAGAAGCAAGCCAGCAGTGGTATGCAGGTATGCAGTTATGCAGGTATGCAGTTCAGGAAGTGATTTGAATAAAACATTTCTAAAACACTTTTGAAATAAATAGCTTCTACTTTTCAGTTTATTGAGAAGTTGTTGAAACATTTAAAAATTGTATATTATTGAATTGTGATTTTAGTTTACTTCCTAAATTGACTGCTGGGCATGTGCCTTGCGATTTGGCCATGATTACTACAAGGTTTACATGGCTAGAAACGTACCTAGGAATCTATAAAATGTTAGCTGACATGGGCTAATTGAGTGACTGTCAACGACTGACATAGAGGAATCTGCTGATGGGTCTTTCTATAAACTGGGGTACCAGTTAACACCTCTCTCTGTTTGGAGCAGTTACAAAGTCATTAATAATAATTAGATTTTTTTCAAGTGACTACATTAAGATATAAAGGGGGAACATAGATACATTCAACATAATTAATGAGTTGAACCAAAACCTATGTTTAAAACCCTTTCTCATGCTTGGAGTCTTTGCAGATTTGGCAAAAATCGTGTGACATAAAAAACATTGACCTTGATCCTGTGAAATTCCTGGATATTGCTGTCGGACTCTTTAAAAAAAAAAAAAGGAGGTCCCAGAAGTGTACTGTAACCGCTTAACATTTCGTATCTCCCTATCTCCCTATCTCCCTATGGTGTGAAAACAGTTTTTATGGGTACACATATTCAAAATAATGTATGTGATTGCAAAATCCAATGCTTCAAAACAGAAATAGTAGCTTTAATATCATTAATACAACTAAAACAGATACTGTCATTTAGTGAGGTTCTTTAATAATTATGCATAATAGTTGTTTGATGTGCTTTTGCAGCCTGGTCTCATAGACAAGAAAAAACATAGTAAATGTAAATCCGGGACACTCAAATTAGTATGACACATTACATGTGGTATGTGGACACCCCTTCAAATTAGTGGATTCTGCTATTTCAGCCAAACCTGTTGCTGACTGGTGTATAAAATCGAGCACACAGCCTTGCAATTGTAACTGCAAGTGCTGTAAGTGCTGTTAACTATAAGTGTTGTTATTGTGAAGTGGAAACGTCTAGGAGCAACAACGGCTCAGCCGCTAAGTGGTAGGCCACACAAGCTCACAGAACGGGACCGGCGAGTGCTGAAGCGCGTAGCGCGTAAAAATCATCTGTCCTTGTTTGCAACACTCACTACCAAGTTCCAAACTGCCTCTGGAGCCACGTCAGCACAAGAACTGTTCATGGAGCTTCATGAAATGGGTTTCCATGGCCGAGCAGCCTACAAGCCTAAGATCACCATGCGCAATACCAAACGTTGGCTGAAGTGGTGTAAAGCTCGCCGCCATTGGACTCTGGAGCAGTGGAAACGCGTTCTCTGGAGTGATGAATCACGCTTTACCATCTGTCAGTCCAACAGACGAATCTAGATTTGGCGGATGCCAGGTGAACGCTACCTTCCCCAATGCACAGTGCCAACTGTAAAGTTAGGTGGAGGAGGAATAATGGTCTGGAGCTTTGTCATGGTTCAGATTAGGCCACTTAGTTCCAGGGAAGGGAAATCTTAACGCTACAGCATACAATGACATTGTAGACGATTCTGTGCTTCCAACTTTGTGGCAACAGTTTGAGGAAGGCCCTTTCTTGTTTCAGCATGACAACGCCCCCATGCACAAAGCAAGGTCCATTCAGAAATGGTTTGTTGAGATCGGTGTGAAAGAACTTGACTGGCCTGCACAGAGCCCTGACCTCAACCCCATCAAACAACTTTAGGATGAATTGGAACTCCGACTTCGAGCCATGTCTAATCGCCCAAAATCAGTGCCCGACCTCACTAATGCTCTTGTGGCTGAATGGAAGCAAGTCCCAGGAGCAATGTTCCAACATCTAGTGGAAAGTCTTCCCAGAAGAGTGGAGGCTGTTATAGCAGAAAAAGGGGGGACCAACTCCATATTAATGCCTATTATTTTGGAATGAGATGTTCAACGATTAGGTCATGTGTATGTTACGTTTGGTATGGTTACGTTGGGGTTGATGGGTGGGCGTATAACGCAACGTCTAGCAACCCAAAAGGATGCGAGTTCGAAGCTCATCATGGACAAATTCATAACATATTGTACATTTTGCAAATTCATAACATATAGTACGAATTGTAATTCATAACATATACTAAATGGAGTGTCCTTGGATTAACATACAGAATAATACGAAATGCTCTGAGACCAGGTTCACGTTTTCGTCTGAATGACATCAAGTGATAAAGAGATTGTGTGATACTGCACTCAATTTAAAAACAGCCAAAGTGCAGGAATTAATGTTGATCTTGAGGATTGACAGAATATTTGTGTCTATGTTGTTAGACGGTGAAGGTAATTTGCCTACTCCATAGATGACATGAAATCAAGATTCCTGAGGTAAGATTAAGGTCTGTGTACATTTTGATCCTTTGTTTTCCAAGCAAGGGAATAATGGAGGAGCATGAACAAATTGCTTGTTCGTGTTTTTGTTTCTGCATATAAAACCAAAAAATTACTTGCCATTTCAATGTTAAAATGTGGGTGGGGTTAAATGTGGAATACCTGGTCAAGGGCACAGCCAACACTTCCTGTCCTTTCAAAGTAGGAAGTCACCCTTCTAACTCCATTCATGAATCTATTAGTCTATTCATTAATTGATTCATAGCTGCTCATAACATGCCACAGTGCCAAGATAAGGTAAGGTCACTTTCTGCCTAAGATTTAGTGTGTATTGACTTATTAGTGAACTGCTGTTACTGTAAATGGTTAGCTGACTGATATATCCTAGTTACTTGACTAACCTTTGGTTCTCTTATTAAATGATGGCATACAGCCATTACAACAGTATCTATTTCTAGACTAGACATATGCCCCTAGTTTGATGACAGGAAGGACTGCTGCGCCACCTTCCTGTTCAAGTGAGCACAGCACGACAAGGTGAGTCCAAAAAAGTATGGTATGCTGCTGCATAAAGGATGTAATATGCCAGGGAGATATGTATACTGTAGCTAAGTAAGTAATACTAAGTGTATGTTGTGTAGTAAGCTGTTAGTAGCCCATTTGCCTCACCCTAATATTTTGGTCCCTTTCCCCCTCATAACTTAGCCTACTGTTCTGACTTGGTGGTGCACATGTAGCCTATAGCGTGTTTTAGAGAAATGTCATCATCAAATATTATAAGAGCTTTCATTGTCTGTTTACACTCCCCCTTTATTTATCCTACAATTCTGACTTGGTGTACAGGGAGAATATTGTAAGAACGGCCCATATTCTGAATTCTGTCGCTGTACATTTCAAAAGTGCTGAACAAATAGTTATATTGACTACGTCCATCTTAGCTTGCTCATTAATGTCTTAATCGAAAATACGGATTGCGCTCATGGTTCCTTGGTTCCCTTATGCCATAGTTTGTACCTCTCAATTGTCAGTAGAAACCACATTTGTTTAAGGAAGTCAACCATATCAGCTCTGTTTTTTTAAAAGGCAGTAAATGAGGCTGAATTAACTGTTTCGCTGCCAGACAAGGCTCCGCTGTTAGCCTGGTGTATCGTTGGTAAAGATTCACTTAATGGTGCTGAAAAGAAAGCTCTGCTGTTAGGACAGCTTTATGTAGGCCCTAACAATTTATGGGTACCATTTGTCACCGTTATAGTGCAATTAATGTATTGTTTAGTGTTGTGTAGTGTAGTGGCTTTGCTGGCATGCATTGAAAAAACATTTTGGGAGTTTGCCCTACCAAGATTGACATGCTGAAATTGCTACTGGTCAGTGGTTGCACATCTAACTAGCTGGAATGAAGCAAGGGTGTGAATAGTAGACATGTAAATATATATTTTCACTGTTTGCAGCAGGTCTTCAGTTCACTGTTTACAGCAAGTCTCCGGCTAGAGATTCTCCCCTTGTTTCCTCCATTGCTCACCTCCCTCTCGAAGCACATTGGGGGAGTGGAGGGAAGAGGAAGCAAGAATATGTTTTCTATTTTTCTCACATACACACATACACACACACACACACACACACACACACACACACACACACACACACACACACACACACACACACACACACACAGCTTGAAAAGTTTACTGATTATAATCATTTCATTATTGGTTATTATTATTGTAAATTATTTGATTGATAGAACCCATTGTATTATATTATTTTATTGAATTATTATATAAACTATTAAAAAATATATAGAAAGGCTGTTGTTAATCTTTTTCATTCTTCTGGAAGGTTCAGCAAATCTATAAATGATAGAGAATTTGACTAAAGCAAGTGCCATTTTAAATGACTTGTAGATGTTTTGTTGTTGCTAAGAGTTACGGACTCATTGTGCCGATCTAAACTCTTATTCCTGTAACTACACATGTGAAGCTACAAGACAATCATATTTAAATGTATATCAAACCATTTAGAAATGTTGACCCTTATGTCACACATTGGCCCCTTTTTAATACACTGAACAAAAATATAAACATAACATGTAAAGTGTTGGTTCCATGTTTCATGAGCTGAAATAAAAGATCCCAGAGATTTTCCACCAGCACAAAAAGTTTATTTCTCTCAAATTTTGTGCACAAATTTGTTTACATCCCTGTTAGTGAGCATTCCTTCTTTGCCAAGATAATCCATCCACCTGAGTTCCCCTCGCCATTTCAGCAGCCAGACATTTTGCATTTCTCAACATCTTTGCAGGAACTAGTCGTTTCTAAGCGACGTGGCGGCAACCACGTCACACGGTGCAACCAAAACAAAGATCTACACACATGCAAGAGGTTTTTCTCCCTCGATACAAAAAGTGGTTTTAATAATTTTCTGAATATTCTCTGGTTTTTGGACTTCCACCTGCAACTGGACACAGAAGTTTATAATAGGCTTTGTTTCTTCCGAGTCGAGAGTTGAAAAATTGCTGCCGTGGCCTTCCACTAGCTACGGTGTAAGGGCTGTATGGAAGCGTTCATATATCATTGTTACAATGTGCAGCGAGTAAGCATTTGTAGTCATGTGTGAATGTTGCTGTCTTATCCGATTTGCCAAAACGGAAGATCCTTCTGGAAAAATCAAGTAATTCTATTCTATACAGTTAAACCTGAGTGCTCAATTAAGTGAATATACACTTGGCCCGTTACATTAACAGGTAGTGTCACGCCCTGACCTTAGTTATCTATGTTTTCTTGATTATTTTGGTTAGGTCAGGGTGTGACGAGGGTGGGTATGCTTGTTTTTGTATTGTCTAGGTTTTTTTGTATATCTAGGGGTTTTGGTATGTCTAGGTAWWTGTAGGTCTATGGTGGCCTGAATTGGTTCCCAATCAGAGGCAGCTGTTTATCGTTGTCTCTGATTGGGGATCATATTTAGGTTGCCATTTTCCCTTTTGGTTTTTGTGGGTTCTTGTCTATGTGTAGTTGCATGTTCAGCACTCTTTGTATAGCTTCACGGTTCGTTTTGTTGTTTTGTTCAGTGTTCATTCTTATATTAAAGAGAATGTGCTCATACCACGCTGCGCCTTGGTCTCCTCCCTACGACGGCCGTGACAGGTAGGCTATCCTAAATAAATCTCCAATGCCTGTTGTGTGCTGCCTGGATCTGAATTACGGCTTAAATTATCTTCAGTAATATTTAACGAAAACACAAATACACTGGACAGTGTGGGTTAAGGGTTAGCTCCATCCCATTACGGATAATTTATTAATGCTTTAAACCCCTGATGAAACCTCATGCCTGAGATGAGTTCAGCTCCCCTTCTCATCACAGATAACATCATTAACATTAACTCAGCATTAACTCAATCCTCCACTGAATACATTATAGAAAATAGAGTGGCAACGCTGCAAATGTTATCACATTACTGTAAATGTTATCCTATTAGTGAGTTCATTTTGTGTGCTGGTGTTGAGTAATGTTGAGGGTGCGGTTATGAATGTGTAGACTAGAGAAGCTTTTGCTTTTTTAACTTCAACCCCTCATCATCGGTCCTTATTCTGACTCACTTGCACCCCCCCGCGTCCCCTCCCCTCCTTTGCCCCCCTCACCCCCTGCGGCATGTGCTCAAGAACATGGCCATTACCGTTATTGGTTCCTATGGCAACCCTACCCTGCTCTTGCAGCCCATAGATAATGGTGGTAGCAGTGACAGTATGTGTGCTCAGTGGGGTTTGTTGGTATAACAGAAATGAATATGTTTACAGTTAGGATAGATAAGTGCTATTTTGGAACATACACTCAATCTCTCCTTCTCAGTCTTCATCTCTATCTATCTCACTGCTTGGTTTCACACACACACACACAACACACACAACACACACACACACACACCACACACACACACACACACACACACACACCACAACACACACACACACCACACACACACACCACACACACACACACACACACACACACACAACACACACACACACACACACACACCACAAATCTCTTCATAATTCTTTAAAACACTAATGCACCCCAACTAGGGATGAAGAGAGAGATAGGGGGGGTACAAAGAGAGAGGGGGAGGGAGAGAGAGAGAGAGAGAGAGAGAGAGTAAGTAAATGTTATACTTTCTTTGACATATACTTTTGAAAGAGAGCGAGAGGGAATTTCGGAGGGAGGGAGATAAGGCCATGAATACATGTCTGTCCTCCCTTTTTCTTGTCAGTACCCCAAGGAGAATAGTTGAATGACAGACACACACACACGCACATTCACACACACTCTGCGTGGTAGCAGGCAGCATGTGTGTGGCGCACCCCACCACCGACTGCTTCTAATTAGCACGTCTCTGCACACACACTCAGCTCTTGAATACTGCATTACCCAGTTAGCAACAGACTCCAATTTCATTTGGTCTTTGAGGGAGCTGGGAAACGCTGGGGAGTTGGGGAATGCAAGCTCATTACTGGTGATTTTCAGTGGAAATCAATGGTACAATACCCTGAGTTCTCCTGGGATAGAGGGGTCAGAGAGAGACACTTTCATGTCAATTGTCTCAGACATCATCCTGGCAATTCTAAGCTCTCCAGAACCCATTGTTGATTGTTTCATGTTTTTTTACAGGCAGGCACAGAAATTGAGTCCCATTAATACTGAAAAATACCTGCCTCTGTCTGCAGTGAATGTGGCAGAGCTGTCATGCCCGTCCTTATGCTACTCCCATCCTGAAGGGATACTTAAAGAGATGTTGTCTAGTAATTTATTTTGCCATTACTGATCTCAGATCTGCTCATGAGTTGCTTTAAGGTGCTAATGGATGTGGGGGATACCTTATGGAAAGTACCCCCCCAAGACCATTGTGATTCACTTTACTGAAAGAAAGATTCCAGTCCGTATGTAAACACACAAATTCTCCCTTTAACCCAGGGGTGTCAAACTCATTTTGCCCCAGGGGCCGTATTCAGTTTTCAATGAGGTCTGGGGACCTCACAAAAAAAGGTGTTATTTCCTCGTCAAAATGTGCAAAAAATCTTCCTCTACCCATATTCCCTGACTGTCTGGCTTTAATTCCGGTGGTTATTAGCAAGCTAGACATAGTCAAGAAACTGTGTACATGTAGGTCCATTATACGTTTTAGTCATTTTAAGTAACTCTAACCACCCGCGGGCCAGATTGGACCCCCTCCGGCCCGCGCACCGTATGTTTGACACCCGCGCTATAACCCTTTTAGCTTGTTAGTGTGATTGTGCATCTGTTTATTTCTATCCTGCAGCATAGGGCTGATCTGGATGTGCTCCTCAGCTAAATACAGAAACAGAGATAAAAGATGGGGCAATATAGTCTCTGATGGCCCATTCTTCTTCATGGGAATTTGATTTGGCCACACTGCCAAAGGGCTGCCTCTGCAGACAACGAGCGCCGCAGTAATATAACGCTCAGTCTCAAACGTTCATATGGTTAGAGTATCATTAGATCTATTACATTCAGAATCCTATATGTTTGGTAAATGAAGTCAAGAGGTCTGAATGTCAATTTATGAGAGGGAGTCATAGACATAGTCTGCCCATTATTCAGTTTCCTATAATGATGTTGAACTTCACTGCAAGCGTCAACATCGTCAATTACTTCATACGAATCTGTATTTTAGAGGACCTGTATTCCATATTGGTTTAGGTGTAACCGTGGAGACGAATGGCAAACTGAAGGCTGAGTTAGCTGGCTGAATTTCCATAATCGTTCCTTTCATATCCCGCAGTTTGAAGTCTCTTCAAATCCACCAAAAGCATCTGTCTCATCAATTGTTACCAGGTACACCTGCTGCATGCTGCTAAAAGATGTCTTCTACATTTGTGTGACGTGAATTCAGGGCTAGGGCTGGCTGGTGGAGAGTAGAACAGCAGATGGAGAGCTGAGGAAGAAAGAAGCAGGAAGGAGGATGGTGAGGAGGAGGAAAGAGGAGAACATCAGGACATGCTGACAGCTAAGGAGCTTCAAGACTGTGCAGGTAAATAACACTTCACCCTGGAGCTGAAGAATCCACACGGTTCCTATTTGACAGCATGCCAGTATACTGCACATACAATTAACTACCATCACCATGCATTCAACAGGCCAAACCTTCCCCTCTCACTGTACTATAGTAAGAATATTTAAGAGTACATGTGTTAGTTTATTGACTGTTTTATTGGCTGAATATGTATTATGCGTGTGGGTATTTCTCGAGAAGAAGACCGGCGTCAAAATAGCTTCCAGCCTTACAATATGGCTAACAGTAGGGTTGCAAAGGGTCGGAAACTTTCAGGACATTTTCTTGGGAAGTTAATCCCTGGAATTTGGGGAATTTTTCTTAAATTAATCAAAACGGTATATCTTATAACAGTGAACCTTTTTTGTGGGATACACATAAGGCAGTTATAGGTCTTGTGGCATATTTTGGTTACACTATCCCCAATTCAATGGAATTGCAACCCGCTGCATGCACAGTGCATTCTTCCATCGCATGTGCAGTGCACTCTTCCATCACATGTACAGCTGATTCTCAAGATTTTGCACACTAATGAGATGCTATTGAGCCCACACTACTACACTGTCTGAGCCAAGGACTGCATGCTTTCTGGTAAGTTTTGATTACAATACTGGATGGGGTGAATATATATGTTACATGACATACATGTTTTTTTGTTGGCTAGTAAATAGTAGCCTACAACAAAGTGTGTTTAAATCATTTCTAACTTGTTTACGATTTCTGCTAGTTAGTTTTTGCTACCATGTGGGTTTTAGCTTGCTTGAGCCTGCTAACTGAGGAGTGTTAATTCACCTGTTTCCATACATGTTTCATTTTAAAACATTTATCTTACAAAGGAGTTGTTTAATCTAACTGCTGAACTATTTATCTGTACATGGAATTGTATTCATTTTTTCCTAATCTTTATAGGATAATGTCATAGGCACTATCTGATGTGTGGAGATATTTCACTGCAGCTAATGTAGAAGGAAAGCTGTGTACATTTGAAAATACTGTGCCAAATCATATGTGAAGAATGCAACAAAGATACAGAATCATCTGGCCAAGTGCATAAAGTTCCCTCAGTGCTCACAACAAGCAACCTCTGACAAAAGTCCCTCTACTTCTACTCAAGGTGAAAATTATGAATGAGACACCATATCGATAGCAACAGCTCATGGTCCTCCTGGAATCAGACGTTTTTTTGACTCAATGGAGGAACGTCAGAGAAATGCTGATGAATGTCTTGCTCAAACTGGTTCACATCTGATGCTCACAGGCAATGTGTATTAGAAGAGATTTCTGAATGTTCTTCACCCAGCATAAACCCCTCCAACCAGACAAGCTTTATCTACTAATTTGCTGGATGCAGAGTTTAACAGAGTTCAAGTGAAGGTCAAGCAAATCATAGAGAAAGCAGACTGTATTGCAATCATCTCTGATGGGTGGCCGAATGTTCGTGGGCAAGGAATAATAAACTTCATCATCTCCACCCCTCAACCAGTATTCTACAAGAGCACAGACACAAGGGACAACAGACACACCGGTCTCTACATTGCAGATGAGCTGAAGGCAGTCATCAATGACCTTGACCACAGCAGGTATTTGCACTGGTGACAGACAATGCTGTGAACATGAAGGCTGCTTGGTCTAAAGTGCAGGAGTCCTACCCTCACATCACACCCATTGGCTGTGCTGCTCATGCATTGAATCTGCTCCTCAAGGACATCATGGCACTGAAAACAATGGATACACTCTACAAGAGAGCCAAGGAAATGGTTAGGTATGTGAAGGGTCATATAGCAGCAATCTACATCACCAAGCAAAGTGGGAAGAATAAGAGCACCACATTGAAGCTGCCCAGCAACACCCATTGGGGTGGTGTTGTCATCATGTTTGACAGTCTACTGCAGTCTCTCCAAGAAATGGCCATATCACAGTCTGCCGATATGGACAGCCCCATCAAGAGGATCTTCCTGGATGATGTACACTACCGTTCAAAAGTTTGGGGTTACTAAGAAATGTCCTTGTTTTGAAAGAAAAGCTCATTTTTTGTCCATTAAAATAACATCAAATTGATCCGAAATACAGTCTAGACATTGTTAATGTTGTAAATGTCACACCCTGATCTGTTTCACCTGTCCTTGTGCTTGTCTCAACCCCCCTCCAGGTGTCGCCCATCTTCCCCACTTATCCCCTGGGTATTTCTACTGAAGGAAATGTCCTCAACTCGCAGCTTCATTAAATAGTACCTGCAAAACACCAGTCTCAACGTCAACAGTGAAGAGGCGGCCGCGGGATGCTGATGATCAACTAGCCTTTTAAAATGATAAACTTGGATTAGCTAACACAACGTGCTATTGGAACACGGGAGTAATGTTTGCTGATAAATGGGCCTCTGTACATCTGTGTAGATGTTCCATTTAAAAAATCTGCCATTTCCAGCTACAATAGTCATTTACAACATTAACAATGTCTACACTGTATTTCTGATCAATTTGATGTTATTTTAATGGACAAAAAAATGTGCTTTTCTTTCAAAACAAGGACATTTCTAAGTGACCCCAAACTTTTGAACGGTAGTGTATTTTGGGAGAGAGTGGTAAGCAGCCTGAACCTCCTGAAACCTAAAGCGGTAGCCATTGCACGGATTGAGGGAGACAATGCCATTCTGTCTGATGTTTAGACTCTGCTTGCAGATGTAAGAGAAGAAATCCGTACTGCCCTTCCCACTTGCTCCAAGCAGAGGAAACTGCAGTTCTGAAATACAGTTGAAGTCGGAAGTTTACATACACTTAGATTGGAGTCATTAAAACTATTTTTTCAACCACTCCACAAATTCCTTCTAACAAACTATAGTTTTGGCAAGTCGGTTAATACTGTGTGCATCACACAAGTAATTTTTCCAACAATTGTTTACAGACAGATTATTTCACTTATAATTCACTGTATCACAATTCCAGTGGGTCAGAAGTGTACATACACTAAGTTGACTGCCTTTAAACAGCTTGGAAAATTCCAGAAAGTGAAGTCATGGCTTTATAAGCTTCTGATAGGCTAATTGACATAATTTGAGTCAATTGGAGGTGTACCTGTGGATGTATTTCAAGGCCTACCTTCAAACTCGGTGCCTCTTTGCTTGACATCATGGGAAAATCCAAAGATATCAGCCAAGACCTCCACAAGTCTGGTTCATCCTTGGGAGCAATTTCCAAACGCCTGAAGGTACCACGTTCATCTGTATAAACAATAGTACGCAAGTATAAACACCATGGGAACACGCAGCCATCGTACCGCTCAGGAAGGAGACGCCTATGCAGATATGCAGATAGCCCGGTTGGCCAATGTGTGGGAGCAGTGGTTGGTCGGCCCAATTGAGGTAGTATGTACATGTGTGTATAGTTATTGTGACTATGCATATATGATAAACAGAGAGTAGCAGCAAACAATCCCAGAACAACATCAAAGGACCTTCTGAAGATGCTGGAGGAAACAGGTACAAAAGTATCTATATCCACAGTAAAATGAGTTCTACATCGACATAAGCTGAAAGGCCGCTCAGCAAGAAAGAAGCCACTGCTCCAAAACCGCCATAAAAAAAGCCAGACTGCGGTTTGCAACTGCACATGGGGACAAAGATCGTACTTTTTGGAGAAATGTCCTCTGGTCTGATGAAACAAAAATAGAACTGTTTGGCCATAATGACCATTGTTATGTTTGGAGGAAAAAGGGGTAGGCTTGCAAGCAGAAGAACACCATCCCAACCGTGAAGCACGGGGGTGGTAACATCATGTTGTGGGGGTGCTTTGATGCAGGAGGGACTGGTGCACCTCACAAAATAGATGGCATCATGAGGACGGATAATTATGTGGATATATTGAAGCAACTTCAAGACATCAGTCAGGAAGTTAAAGCTTGGTCGCAAATGGGTCTTCCAAATGGACAATGACCCCAAGCATACTTCCAAAGTTGTGGCAAAATGGCTTAAGGACAACAAAGTCAAAGTATTGGAGAGACCATCACAAAGCCCTGACCTCAATCCTATAGAAAATGTGTGTGCAGAACTGACAAAGCGTGTGCAAGCAAGGAGGCCTACAAACCTGACTCAGTTACACCAGGTCTGTCAGGAGGAATAGGACAAAATTCACCCAACTTATTGTGGGAAGCTTGTGGAAGGCTACTCGAAACGTTTAACCCAAGTTAAACAATTTAAAGGCAATGCTACCAAATACTAATTGAGTGTATGTAAACCTCTGACCCACTGGGAATATGATGACAGAAATCAAATCTGAAATAAATCATTCTCTCTACTATTATTCTGACATTACACATTCTTAAAATAAAATGTGGATCCTAACTGACCTAAGACAGGGAATTTTTACTATGATTAAATGTCAGGAATTGTGAAAAACTGAGTTGAAATGTATTTGGCTAATGTGTATGCAAACTTCAGACTTCAACTGTACATCAAAAAGCGTTAAAGACTTAAGACTTCTTTCTGAAGCCCATACACTCCGCAGTGTACATGTTGGACTCCAAGTATGCTGGCAAGAACATCCTGTCTGGTGCAGAGATCAACAAAGCATATGGTGTCATCACTACCGTGTCTCGCCACCTTGGCTGGATGAGGGCAATGTTCTTGGCAGTCTGGCGAAGTAGACTTCCAAGCAAGGGCTTTGGGATGGAGATGCAATATGGCAGTCGTGCCAACATATCTCATCGGCCACCTGGTGGAAGGGACTTTGTGGATCTGAGGCTCTTTCCCCTGTTGTCCCCATCATCCTCCAAATCCCACCAACATCAGCCGCCTCAGAGCGCAACTGATCCTTGTTTGGGAACACACACACCAAAGCACGCAACAGGCTGACCAATACAAGGGTTGAAAAATTGGTGGCCATCCTGGCAAATTTGAGGCTTTTTGAGCCTGACAACGAGCCATCCTCAACAAGGTTGGAAAGTGACAGTGAAGATGAGGCCTCAGTCTGATGTTCAAGAGGTGGACATTGAGGAGGTCCAGGGAGAAGACATGGAAGCCTGATAGTCTAGAAACTAAAGCTTTGGTTGTCTTCCTATCATTTTACAGATGCATATTGAAAACGTTTTAGGGAGATGCGATGGATCATTGGGGATCATTCAATATTCCCTTTCTTTTGTTGTTCAGTGAAATCATCCCATGTGAAGAGTCAACTCATTTAATAAATTTTTTATATTGGAAGGATTTAATCATTTGCAATTATGTCTACTTATGTTAAAAGGTAAAAGGTTTATGTTTCTGTCTCCACATGATATGGTAAACATCTACATTTAAATGGTATTAATATTAAATCGGCATACATTTCCGTTAATTCCCATATATTCCCGTTAATTCCCACAGAAAGTTTCCACCTCTGAATATTCCCCAAAATGTGCAACCATAGCTACCAGCCTCAGAAAATGGCTGAATAGGAATGCATCTCCGTCTATCTGAGAAGAATCAGAAAGGGGGATGCAGGGGGGAGAGATGGAATAGTAAAACCCCTTTTCTATGTCGCTATTGTCTAGTGTCACTGGTATGCCTCCGTTCTCTCTGTCTCCGTTCTCTACAGCACGTCCCATTAGAAATGACTTGAATTGGGTTGAGAAAGGCCACTTAAATTCTAGTAAGCCTGGTGCCGGCACAGAAATTGTGTCTATTGTGAAATGCTCTCCCCCAAGATACAAGGAGAATAGCTACTTGTTTTTGTAAAAGGTTGGACTCATCTCTCCCTGGCAAATTTGTATTTTGGATATTTCTCAAATACTCAAAATCATTCCCAGACGGAACATATTCGGCAACACTAGAAACCAATGTAATATGTGAACGTTTCATTCCAGACAAAGTTTCTATGCTGCTGAATCATTTAATGCATTATTCCGCTAAGTGTTAAATACCAACCGTGGCTTAATCACCATTTTTTTCTGGCATGTTTCCAGTCCTGGTGTAGCTTTCATTATATCCACTGCTGTTTCTGTTGTTAAAGGTCACCCCTGACGTTGCCTGACAAGCTAATATAGCTCCGTGGAGCGCTCCGAGCAGTGTACCAGAGCAATAAAAGGGCCACATTCTCCACAAAGGGGAAGGGTTAACGTCCGTCCGTCTAGCACTGAACGACTGCATGAGAAACAGCCCCTGCAACAGTACAGTGTACTTGCTGTATGTTCACACAGCATAGCGATCCAATGATCTTGATGCCTCTCAATCTTCCCCATCAACCGTTTTGAAACACTCATCCCTATCTCTCCCACACCATTCCTCGCCATATCATTTGCATTTTAATTTATCCTTGTCACACAATCAATCAATCCTTCAAAGTGGAATTTGCATAATTAAAGCATGTCATTCCCATTTAATCTTCGTTAAGGGACTTCAGATATGACAGTTCCAATTAGGTCCCATTGTTTCCATGATCCATCAGTGAGTGTTGTAGCTAAGCAGTTTCTTTTTTTCACATCTAAGAGTGTTTTCCCGTTATTGTCATCTTCCCTGCTATAGCTAGTGGTTCATGAAAGATGTTGTTTTTCCTCCGACACAACAGTGTGCTGGACTCTCCCCTTCTCCTCCATTCCTTCCTCGCCCCCTCACGCCCTCCGCCTCCCTCCCTCCCTTCCTCCCTCACCCAGGCAGTCTGGGGTCTCATGTAATTTAGTTTTTCCCCCGACACAACAGTGGGCTGGACTCTCTTCCTCCCTCTCTCTCTCACTCTTCCATCTCTCCCTCACCCCTTCCTCCTCCCTCCCTCCCTACCTCCCTCACCCAGGCAGTCTGGGGTCTCATGTAATGAGTTAAGAAGTGAACCGCCTTTTCTTCTAAATATAGAGCAACGCGTTGTTCTCTCTCAATCAGCATTCACCTGCAGATCACGACTGTATCTCAGAACACAACAGTGTGTTTGTTCTCCAGATCCCAGAGTGGCCTTGAAGAAACATGTGCCTTATAAGCAGTGGTTAGCCAATGATCAAAGAATGGTCCTATCTACAGCAAAGGGCTTCAAGTTTCATGGGCTTCAAATCTAAGTCCAAGGGTTTTGTGGTCTCCATGTCAACGGGTCCACATACTCAGAACGCTGTGGTATATTATTTCGTTTGATGAAATGGATTTCAATCTGAGGGGATGTGGATGCCTCTGTGGACGAGGAGCTAGTTTGTGTGCGTGCGTGCGTGCTACTGCCTCCATCCTCCCGCCCTCCCTCCCTCACCCAGGCTAGTCTGGGTTCATGA
>NW_019942591.1:202395-213907 GCF_002910315.2 Salvelinus sp. IW2-2015 | reverse complement strand
CTCATGTAATTTAGTGAACCGCCTTTTCTTCTAAATATAGAGCAACGCGTTGTTCTCTCTCAATCAGCATTCACCTGCAGATCACGACTGTATCTCAGAACACTACAGTGTGTTTGTTCTCCAGATCACAGAATGGCCATGAAGAAACATCTCGATCCATAATTGTTATTGTGCCTTATAAGCAGAGGTTAGCCAGTGATCAAAGAATGGTCATATCTACAGCAAAGGGCTTCAAGTTTCATGGGCTTCAAATCTACGTCTAAGGGTTTTGTGGTCTCCATGTCAACGGGCCTACATCATCAGAACGTTGTGGTGTGTTGTTTTCTTTCACTTCTTTTGATTAAATGGATTTCCGCCTGAGGGTATGTGGATGCCTCAGTGGACAAGGAGCTAGTGTGTGTGTGTGTTTGTGTGTGTGTGCGGGCGGGCGTGCATGCGTGGACGTACTCATCCACCTCTTAGAGACTCAGCTCCCCTGACAAGTGATAAAATAATAATGAGAACATTTGTTGCTTCTGAGTAGGGAGTCAGAGAGGGAGAGGGAGTGAGAAAAGTAGAGGGGGTAGGGGAAAGCAGAGAGGAGAGCAGAGATAGGGATACGGGTGAGGGAGAGAGAGAGAGAGAGAGAGAGAGGCAAAGAAAGAGAGGAAGATGGGGGATAGATTTTGACGTAGACTCTACTCGGTATGATTTCCTTGTAATGCAAAGAAACTTCAAGGAAGACGGGGAAAGTGGTGAAAAGTATGATGGAGCGAAAAATAATGATGGGTTTTGGTGATGGGGTGAACAGAGTGCGGTCTGCTTTAAGAGACGTGGCAGCAGGTAGAGATGGGGAGAGGAAGGAAGAGAAAGAGAAAGATAGATGTCTGACGGTGCTTTGACAAGCTGTTTCTTGGCTCTATAATGCCCAGAGATGTCAGCCATTCTGAGATGGCATTCAGCTGCATACGCTCCGCTCCCTCTTTCTTTCAATTCAATTCAATTCAATTCAAGGGGCTTTATTGGCATGGGAAACATGTGTTAACATTGCCAAAGCAAGTGAGGTAGATAATATACAAAAGTCAAATAAACAATAAAAATGAACAGTAAACATTACACATACAGAAGTTTCAAAACAATAAAGACATTACAAATGTCATATTATATATATGCAGTGTTGTAACAATGTACAAATGGTTAAAGCACACAAGTTAAAATAAATAAACATAAATATGGGTTGTATTTACAATGGTGTTTGTTCTTCACTGGTTGCCCTTTTCTTGTGGCAACAGGTCACAAATCTTGCTGCTGTGATGGCAGCAGCTGTGGAATTTCACCCAGTAGATATGGGAGTTTTATACAAAATGGGCATTATGTTTTGCGAATTTCCTTGTGGCATCTGTAGTAATCTGAATGGGAAAGTCATTAATGTTCTCCTCTCTTAATATTTCATACATTTGTGGGCAGAGAGTTAGGAAGCTGCTAGCTCAGTTTCCACCTATTTGTTGGGCAGTGGAGCACATAGCCTGTCTTCTCTTGAGAGCATGTCTCTGCCTAGCGATGGGCCTTTCTTAGCAAGCTATGCTCACTGAGTCTGTAACATAGCCAAAGCTTGTCCTTAAGTTTAGGTCAGTCACAGTGCAGTTAGGTTATTCTGGTCCACTGTATTACTCGCTGTTCTAGGAGCCAAATGCATTCTCATTTCGCTCTGTTTTTTTTGTTAATTCTTCCAATGAGCGTCAAGTAAATTATCTTTTTTGTTTTCTCATGATTTGGTCTTGGGTCTAACTTGTGGCTGTTGTCCTGGGGCTCTTGTGGGGTGTGTTTATGTGTTTGTGAACAGTAGCCCTAGGACGAAATCTTGCCTTAGGGAGGACTCCTTCTCAGGATTCATCTCTTGTAGGTAGAATGGCTTTGCGGCGTTATGGAAGGTTGGGAATCTGCTTTCCTTTTAGGTGGTTGTAATGAAAATTTATCAAACGCTCTTTTCTGAGATTTTTGGATAATTCAGTGGTATTCGGCCTATATTCTGCTCTGCATAGCATGTATTTGGTGTTCTACTGATAGTTAACACGAGAATATTCTTTGCGAGAATTCTGGCATCACAGATCCTCAATTTGTGTTTTAGTCCCCATTTGTGAAACTTCGGTTGGTGGAGCGGAACCCCCAGACCTACTACATACCTAAAGGTGCGAGTGGGCCTCTATGACTGATTCAAGTATTTTATAAAGCCAGATAACATACTTGTATGTATGAAAATTTTAAGTTCTCTTTGATGCATAGAATGCCTTACTTGCCTTTCTCTTGTCCTTCCCATCGCTCAGCTCTTGTCTGTGGTCTCCCTATTCTCTGTGTCTTTCCTCTCTCTCCTCTCTTGCTCTCTCTCTGCCCCAGCATTGTTTAGTCCTGAGGGAAAGATGATTAATGTGGATTGTCTTGAGGACAGACGTGTGCCTGACCGAAGCCCTTATGGGTCCAGTAATTACGATGCAACACAGGGGTGTAGAAGAAGAGTGTAGATGGGTGAAACGGTCTCCTAAATTTGCGTCAACGGTGGCGGTCATCAATTGCAGGTTTGACTAAGAGAGCTGGTCAGATCCTGTGAATCCAATATGGAATTCGTCGAGTCCAGTACTTGGGTTTTAGCTGAGGCTGGGCTCAATCTCAAGTAGTACACGATTAAGTACAAATGGTTATTTATTACTTAAGGTTACGAGCGATCTTATTCCAGTTTAAGTTTAGATTGTAGGCATGCGACTGGAGTTATGGTTGATGTATACAATGTTAGCTGTTTACAATGTTAGGTTGTTCACAATGTTTCAGGTGTTCCTACCCAAGGATTGCATTTCTCATTATACTTTGGAGGTTCATAGTGAGCCCCCCCATTACTCTTGTGTGTGTGGTGTGTGTGTGTGTGTGTGGTGTGTGTGTTGTGGTGTGTGTGTGTGTGTTAGTGTGTAGTGTTGTTGCTGTGCGTGATGGATGGTGTAGAGTGTGGTTGTGATCGATGTGTGTTGTTGTGTGTGGTGTGAGTGTGTGTGTGTGTGTGAGAAACAAAGAGTCTCATGGACTGGAGCCTGCATTGAGAGAAGACCTAGCGCCTTGCTGAGTGCTAAGAGTATTTGACCAGACTTGCAGGCATACCTCAGTCTCACTTTGAAGTCTAAACCATATAGGTTACTGTCCCACTGGGCACACCACATCATTTCAACGTGAAATTTGGTTGAAATTTGGGTAAAAGTTTGTCTAGACATGAAGCAATGAGATGTCAACCTTTATTCACCCACTCAAAAAGACAGCCTGAGATTTGTTGAATTTCAGATGTGTTAGCACTATGCTTTCAACCATCTAAAAGCACAACCAAATTCCAATGGAAAAATAATATCAGATTTTTGGTTTAGTTGTCATCTAAATGTGTTACCACTGCACTGTCAATCATTTTTAAAAGCAGGAGATGTATATTTTGTGCCACAGACTTAGTCTGGCTTTAATTCCAGTTTGTCTAAAAATGTATAATTGATATGTTAGATTCATGTCTCCATTTCAACCAAAAATATAAGTTAAAGAATAGGACTAAATCAAATCAAACCGTTACATAAGGTCCATTCATTATCCAACATATAAATTATTAATTTGTAGACAAAGTGGAATTAAAGCCAGACTTAGCCCTAGTTCAAACACCACTCTAAAACGTCACTTTCTCACTGGAAGAACGGGGATCGAGTCCTGCCTGAAACAATTATAAGTGCGCCTCGTCGGACTTGTGATGATAGTTCAGCAGCCTCTGCCGCTCTTTCGGCGCAGTGCGGGTGAAGCACGCCTCTGTTTCATGTGGCGCACCAGAGCAGTTCTTCCACTGTCGGAAGACATGGTAATGCATATTAACACATGTTAATTGCATGCAAATAAAAGGTTGCTTCGCTACCACACCCACAACGGAAGCACAATCAGGGTCTCGGATTCGCAGGTGGAGGACTTCTGTGAAGGTCGCTGTTATGCCTGAATTCGACCCAAAACCGACAAAGATGTCGCTGCAGTGTTGAGCTGAGAAACCAATCCGTACGTCAAGCGGAGCTTATAACCGTGACGGCTCGCTCTTCATTTCTACGCACTTCAACTCGTCATAAATTCGTCTGGACGGTGCGTAAATCAGTGGCACAGATGGAACTATCCGAGCTGAAGATACCTCTCCTTCAAACGTTGATATCTGGTTGCGATGACAACCAAACACAATTCAATATCCAGTTTGTTTATACATGAATAATTGATGTGTCGGATTCACATCTCCATCTCAACCAAAAATCGAAGTTAAAGCATAGCACTAAATCTACGTGAATGATCTGATCAAACTTTGAATGAACTTTAAATAAAGTTTGATTTGATTTAGTGCTATGCTTTAACTTTGATTTTTGGTTGAGTTGGAGATGTGAATCCAACATATTATTGATTAACTTGAAGAGGACATTTGAAACCAACCAAAGCTTGAAACCATAGGCCTATACTGTATGTATTGTCTATTTTTAGTTGAACCACGGGTTGAATTGAAACAACAGCTGTTGATGACTTGCAAATGCTATCTAGGAATAACTAGTATAATATTGATGATATATGACTTATATAGTGTGGTTACATTTTATTTGCTCTGTTTAAACCTACTCGTTGGACTGACTTTGATAACAACAGTGAATATATTTAGTTATTTAGAGATCAATAATCCTTCTCATGATAGCACATTGGTAGTAGCCAGTGACAAATATGAAAAACGAGCAGAGTTTGGGTAAAACTCTGCTGGTCGCCCAGCCTATTGTTAGTTTTTTTTTGATAGTGGATATAACATTGAAGATCTGACATTGTTTTAAAGGTACAAATTCAAAATATTTTCTACAAGTTTTGTCTATGTTGAAAATTGTTTACAATTATGACATAATCCTTCGGTTGAAATTCCATCCTCAAAACATGTTTACGTTGATTACTTTTTTCAAATCCAATGTGTTTTGCAGGTAGATCCATGCCACAATAAATGTACAAATTACATTGAAACAACGTCGATTAAACCAGTTTCTGCCCAGTGGGCTATGTCTCTACTCAACCTTGACTTTATTTGACTGCATGGATTTCATAGAGAGAAGGCCTCTATGGATCATACCCTCCGTGGATTATCTCCACTTTATCGTCATAAAAGAAATTCACAAATACATTTTGATAAAAGTCAAGGCATGAGTGCACAACATGTAATAGTCTTGAGTAATTGTTCACCTGTGCATTAAAACGGACTAGTTTTACAGCCAATTAAAATCTATGCATTTGAACAATATTAGATTTTACACACAGTTATTTACGTGCGTAACTGTGTGCAAATGGTGAATAGTTTAGACTTGTGTCTATAAACAATTAATATGCATCCTTATAATAGATTATTATAGTAGACTAATAACATTATCATTATTATTGTTATTATTACTACCTTATATTATTGTTATTGGTATTCCTGTTACAGTGCAGTATAACATACACAGGATCCTCGATCACATTTAAATGTAAATTCACTTGTTTAATTTATACTGCATATTTATGCTGCTTTGTGCGATAGGCCTATGCCATACATGAATACATTGAATCTTCTGCAACAGGTAGCCTAGGTACATTATGTACAATGGATATCAATGAAGAGATACGACAACGTCACGTTTATTCGTAGCATGCTGCACTTTTCATTCAAGTTTCATCTTGGTACAAAAGTCATGCAGCATCAGGTGCTTTCAAAAAGTGCAAAAACAGTAGGTCCAAATACCACCTTGTACTGCAGGCTACAGACCAAGCCGCGTGCATGCTGAACTGTACAAGAAAACACTCTTTGAAGCAGTGATGGGGTTAGTTAAACATGCACGATCCCAGCACCTTGAGTGTTTGCCCGACATGCTACTAAGAAACGGGACCAAGAAAAATATATTTTCAGAGAAATCCCACATCCAAAACGTATAGCCTACTGTCAGAACTGGAAAGGAAAAAAACATAACATCTGCATGCGTAAAGTTGCTGACGAGTTAGCTTTGTTACTTAAACAATGATGAAATATCGACTTTTGCAAATAGAATGAGGTAACAACGTGTAAACACTTATATCACAAGAGTCCATTACTTTGTTCAAGTTGACAGTCAAAAACAAAACCATATCCAACAGCCTATGCGTAAACAACGATGCATTCCTTGTTCTCCTTGAACTTTTGATGTGAGGAATTGTCCGCGCTTGACTGCAATTGCAGTCTTTATTGGCAAACATACTTCGTAAGGAAATCAAACGCATTGCATATCATCGTGCCGCTCCAAAGACAGCGTGGTGAGGCTATGGGTCCGTGGCGCGCTGCTACACACCATTCTCCATCCCGGCGCCAGAGACTAGCTGAGTCCTATCATCCCCGGCGCCTCTACGTCTTTGGAAGGTCTCCGGTCCTTCACCATAAAGTTAATCATACTCTCCGATTTGATCATGAGGTTGCAGCCGAGGAAAAAGATACCAAACATGACGGTGAGCGACAGTACGCACAGGACGGCGATCTGTACGACGCGACTGATGAAGAGTTTCCGCTCGTCCGGAGGTAGCGCCAGCGAGCCGCCGTCACTGGTTGCCACGTTGGTCGCGTTGCAGCAGTTCACCAGAGTACCAGCGAGGACTTGGCTCCTGTTGAATAGTGCGCCCTGGGCTTGGTCGAAGAAGGAGCTGTTCATGTCTCCGTGGATGTCAGTCTGACAGCGCTTGGCAGCTATGGGCGCACGCGGTTCCACAGAAACACACTCACGGCTAAAACCTGGCTCGCAGTTGCAATTTGCTTCATGTGACTGGGAAAACAAACCAAAGTAAAAATCAAATGAGAAATGTATAATGTTCTTTTAAATTCGATAATAGCAGCACGGCCAAAAGCTGATATGTCGGTGCGTATCAGCGGAGAGAAACTATCACAATCCTAACCAGATGCCCTGTTCAGCATCATACTTGCGAGTCAAAGTAATAAACTGAACACAACTTCTACGTGGCTCGAACCTCTCAAGCGGGTCCCCTTGGACATCTCGAAGGAGGTGTAAATGTGTACGTAAGACTGCCTTGCATGCGCACATGTGCCCGCTTGAGTGCGCTTTCGTGCCAAGTCTCTCGTGCATTTTAAAGAGATGATGAGTTCCGCTCTCCATGYGMGGGGGGGGGGGGGGGGGGATAGACGATTGAACGACTTATCCAACCCTCATCGACTGTCAGCGACAGGCAGTTATATGGAGTGTTATTATTAGAATGTGTAATCAAAGGCATAAGTATTGGTTATGGTCTGTCACCACCACTGAAGAACTCCCATTATATGATTTCTGATGGATGTAGAATGTGGCAATGCTTTGTAACCTTAATTATGGTAGATGACTGTATCAATCTCTACAACACTTTGCTCAAGCTGCATTTCTCCCTGAAGTGCCAACATTCTAATATCCACTGCATAATAAACGGGAGGCATAACAACAACGGAGGCCTCTGAAAAGAACCCGAGGTACTGTACAGTTCAGTCCTGCACTCATCCTCTAAATGCCACCGTAACAGTATAACATTGGAGTAAGCACAGTCACAGAGAGACACATCCAGAGACAGACTACTTGAATTGAGAGATGGAGAAATGTATTCAAGTTGATCGAATCTGGGCAAACTTTCCAGCAGAGAAGTCTATTTCCATTCCTCCTCTCTCTCTCCATACTTTCCCCGTGTGTGTAGACGCCAGTGCTATTTTCGCTGAGATTAACTTGCCGGGAAGCAGCCTCTCTCTGTTTTATTAACATGCCTTATTCAAATATCAGTTTCTCACTCAAGTGCACAGTCAAGCTAGTTCAGACAACCCCCGACGAACAGTAGGATCTCTGCAGTACTATACGGTACTGTACTATACGGTACTGTACTATACGGTACTGTAGCCTATACCTGTCAACGAGATGCGTAGGTTTAGATGCTCTGACAAAACTGAAAGCAACCATAAATCACCATCATCTACATGCAGATTGAAGATTGGGTATGAGAGCGTATTGTCTTTGCCTCCTATGGACTCAACCTTTATCAACCATGCCTTTGTATTGAAAAACGTACATGTGCCCTAGTGATAGGCTATATGATTGGCTATACATATTCTAGTTACTGAAAGAGTATCCAAGGCTCACATTATGCATATCTTCAATGGTTTGTAAGGACTTTTTTCCTTCCCAGTTTGTCTTTCGGTGTTGAGCTTGTGTCAAGATAGAGGACCTCACAGGGAGCCTTAAGAGGCAAATTGTATCCAACGGTTCATGTTCTTCTTCTCGTGATGACCACCTGCTACAGTAATATTATTCTCCTGCCGCCATTACCATCTGTTATCTTTAGTACCATCAAGCCCTCTTTAATGGCCAAACGGAGAACTGTATTCTCATAGGTCCTCATCTCTGGCCTCCACAATGACTTTGATTGTAGAGAACATTGACTTGGAACAGCAGTGCTGAGTAGTAAACAGTATTTCTCATCATAGACCAGACCACTACTATTATTCACATAGAACCTCCACGGTTCAGTCTTTATTATATTTGAATAGGAGTATTATAATAACCTTACAGTCATTTATGCTTGTCCTGTCCCTGGGAATTGTAGAGTAGGCTATTATATGAAGAAGCAATGGCACCGACGTTATGGTGAGCAGGTGTAGGCTACGATGATGCTTTTAAAATTCTCCCTCGGATAATGTGAGAGAATATTAAAGCCCCCAGACCTAATATTCTGTTTGTCTGCTCAACAAAGCCTTTGAAAGGCAATTTAGGATGCTCTCGATATGTCTGGTTATACGCGGCTTTAGGCTGCGAACTGACAAGCGTGTGTACAAACAACGATTAGCTCTTTACATAAATATTTAATTACACTTCTAGGGGGTCAATTACAGTTTATTTATCACTGTATAATAACTGGAGATCAAACAAAGTGTTTGGTGTCCACCAAGCTGGAATAATTCTATTAGACTTTTCTCATTTCGATCAATGACAACAGTTGGCGGGATCATCTAATGCTGTGTAGATGTCCTTCTGTTCATTCATTTAATAGTGTATTGTAATTATAGACACAGACAAGGATTTAAATGTTGATTCCTTTGGAAATACAGCCTGCCTCCGGGTTAACAATAAAGCACACAGTCGTCTATTTATGAAACATTAAACAGCAGCCCACGCAAAGTTAAATACGGTTACAATACAAAGTACAGCCAGGGACTTTAATTCCTGAATCAAAGTGAAGAGAAAGATCTTGAATTAAAATTCTGTTACTTTCGAACATTTTGATATGAAGCTGCTTACAAAGACTCGTTTACAACATTTCAGCAGACTTTGAAGTCAATTAATTATATTTTTCTTTCATTTGCTGCATACAACCTGTTGGTAAACTGAGGTTTATATGTGAAATACAGAAGTTATATTTTCTAAGCACGTTCTGTTAAAACCTCAGGATCGGCCGTTTTTTTCAATTTTCGCCTAAAACGACATACCCAAATCTAACTGCCTGTAGCTCAGGCCCTGAAGCAAGGATATGCATATTCTTTGTACCATTTGAAAGGAAACACTTTGAAGTTTGTGGAAATATGATAGGAATATAGGAGAATATAACACATTAGATCTGGTAAAAGATAATACAAAGAGAAAACCAACCTTTTTTTGTATTTTTTTTTACCATCATCTTTGAAATGCAAGAGAAGGCCATAATGTATTATTCCAATCCAGCTGCAATTTATATTTTGCCCACTAGATGGTATGTGCAAAGTTGTAGACTGATCCAATGAACCATTGCATTTCTATTCAAAATATTTTATCAAGACTGCCCAAAAGTCCCTAATTTGATTTTATTCATAACTTTTCATGTTCAAAATTGTGCACTCTCAAACCAAAGCATGGTATTCCTTCACTGTAATAACTACTGTAAATTGGACAGTGCAGTTAGATTAACAAGAATCTAAGCATTCTGCCAATATCAGATATGTCTATGTCCTGGGAAATGTTCTTGTTACTAACAACCTCATGCTAATCGCATTAGCCAAAGTTAGCTCAACCATCCTGTGGGGGACACACTGATCCTGAAGAAGTTTAAAAGTAAATGATCGACATCATTAGTGACACTAGATGCAATACAGAACTCAACACAGGTCACAGGTGGCATGAGCTCATTATTATTTCATATCATGACACACAGCATGTAGGCCTGTGTATAAAGATATACATAAATATGGAAAGTACATATAGACATGTATGTGTGTCCCAGACTTGTTCCTTAGCAACAGTAGACCTGTGAGCATAGTGATAGATGGTTGGTAAAGTTATTTTGGTTGAGAAAAGGAGGGAGGGAAGAAGAGAGGGGGAGAGAGAGAGAGATGGGGTGCCTGGACGAAGGAGAAGGCAAAACGCTTCCACTTAGCACGGGGGAATTGGCAGCCTAGCAACACAAACTAAGTAAAGACATCCCCTAGCAACACGCAGGGGTTTGGCCCACACCTCCCACCTCCCCCTTCCACCTCCACCCATGTCTTTAGAGGCCTTCACACACGGCATGGCAGCACCTGAACACAGCAGAGTAGAAGCCTACACCCTCCATACACTCCTCCATCCCAAACCTCCAACCCCTTCATCTCCACATCCCTTCTCCAGAGGTGCAGCTGGGGGCAGACTTCTTAGGATGTTGATCCAGTTCAATTAGTCTAATAGATTACCTACAGCTAGGTCTTCATTAGATGAACAAAGTGTGTGTGTGTGTGCGACGGGCATGTGTGTGAGTGGAGGTCAAGATTAAATGAGAGAGTGAGGGGATTAACCAGCAGGAAACACAAATAAACAGAGAGAAGGTTAGGGAGTATAGAAGAGAGAATCAGAAAGAGAGAGAGAGAGAAACCGAGAGAGAAACCGAGAGAGAAACAGAGAGAGAAGGTGGAAGAGCTTAGCAACCAGGCGAGACAAGAGAGAATAACGTATAGAGGGAGAGGACAGTGATTCAATAATGGACAAGCTTAGAGGCAGAGAGAAAGAGACAGACATGTGTCTGGCTCCCACTCCCCCCCCCTCGTTTTATCCCCCTCCTGCACTTTAGAGGTACACAATTTCTCTTCCTGCCTCCCATCACTCCACAATGGACAGGCCTGGAGGGCCACTAAACAGGTCAGATTCAGATAAAGGAAGAATGGATCAAACAGTCTACTGAATCCTTCTCTAAAGAAGAGATGCAGAGAATGGATGTAAATAGTCCAGCCTACATGCCCACATACACAACAAGCAAAATATGCTCAAAGCCCCGTAAAGCTTTATCTGAAAACGAAACAAAGATGCAAACAACAATGTTTACAAACACTTTTCTCTGCATTGTATAACAGTGTATTGTTTTTGACAATATGTTTTTTATTTCTATCCATTTTTTATTTAATGTATCTTATTTTCATTCATACATTTTTAGTTTATATATAAATGTATTCATTCATTTATTCAGTTTTTTGGGGGGGGGGGGGGGGGGGCAG
>NW_019942591.1:106784-202370 GCF_002910315.2 Salvelinus sp. IW2-2015 | reverse complement strand
AGAGAAGCGAGAGATGGAGAGAAGGAGAAAAGGGCGAGAGAGTGAAGTCAGAAGTGGAGGGGGAGGAGGGGCAGAGACAGGCGAGAAAGGGAGGAGGGGATAGAGAGAGTGGGCGCAAGGAGCGGAGGTAGAGGCGACGAGGAGAGGTGGGAGGGGACGAGAGAGAGATGGAGGAAGAAGAGAGGAGAGAGCGAGAAGAGAGGGGGGGAGGAGAGAGAGAGAACGGAGAGACCGGAGAGAAGAGTAAGAGAGAGAGGAGAGAGAGAGAGAGACAGGAGAGAAGAGAGAGAGAGAAGAGAGAGAGAGAGAGAGAGATGAGAGAGAGAGGAGAGAGAGAGAGAGAGAGGAGAGGCAAAAGAGATTTCGGATGTACTCAGTTGGTTGTGGCAACCTGTCAGCCTGTGGGGACAGTTAATGACATGAGCAAATGTAGTCAATTGTTTTCCCCCTGACAGAGACATCAGGTCCACGCAGCAGAGTGTTTTCTGACTGCTCCTCTCAACAACCCCTTCACAGGCTGCATCCATTAGTCATTCAAGTTGTTTCAGGGAGAATAAGGCTCATTGCCTTCATTTGTGTTAGCGTTGTCCTGTGTGTGTGTGTGTGTGTGCGCACCCATTTGTTTGAGTGAGCGTATCTGTTTGTGTGTTGAGGGCAGTGATTTGAATTGCATGGCCTTAATTGATTAGAACTTGGCTTTTTCTGCCTCCTATCTCCAGGGACAACGTCTTACCCAACACTTCCCCCATTGAAGAATCTCCTGGCCTAAAACATGTTTGGCAGATCTACACTCCTCTCTCATTTAAACTTTCCTTAACTTGATTCCTCTCCTTCTTTCGCCTCCTCTTTCTCTCGCCACCTCTCTCCCTTCCACCGTATCTTATTCTCCGCTCTCCCCCTCCTCCCTCCCTCACTCCCCTCTCTCTCTCTCTCGGTTGTCTCGCGTCTTTCTGCTGTTACAAGCAGCTAATGAAAACAACCCATTGACGCAGAGAGTGATGTGCTTTTATAAAGAGCCATGTGGAAGAAAAAATGCTTCACCCCTATCTTAACAAAAATAAAACTAAAAAATAAAAAAGCATTCCTCTATCCTTTCTCCCCTCCGTTAAAATGCCAGTTAAGAGTCTTTCTTCTCTTATACTTCTCGTTTGAGTTGCCTCTTTACCCGGGGACACCTGTGAGGGGGAGCAGTGCTCTCCGAGCCAGAGAAGCAGGGGCCAGCGTCAGGAGGCACGCCGTCACAACACAAACAACAGTCCGCCATGAGAAGAGCTAGGCCACATCTCGTAAGGTAAACCCAATGACATATGGACTACCTGAGTTGCAACAATCCAGTGGACCCCTCTAAATAATGAGGTGTCTTCATTATATCCGAGACCCAGTGAAAAGGAAAGGGTGACGTGGTGGCGGTTATCCAAACACTGATATGGCAGAGCGATTACATTCTCAGACTCAGTAAAAAGCTTGACAATGTGCTCTATGGAGCGGAGACAGAGGTCAAGACCAATCTCCTGCCCCCCCCCCCCCCCCCCTTCCTCCCAATGGTCCGGCTCACTTGTCTAATTGGGTGCCATCTGACCCCTCTTTAGCGCTTTACCAGTACAATGTGAGCCATGGAGCATTATCCCCACCCACAGGCCAGAGCAATCAGAGCCCAATGCAAGCACCACCACCTGCCTTCCTGGGTATGTACAGCTTATCTATTTCTCTTTTTCATCACCCCACCTCGCCAGCAATTCCAGAAACACTGGCTGGTGGCAGAGCTTAAGCAACCAGCGAGACAAGAGAGAATAACGTATAGAGGGAGAGGACAGTGATTCAATAATGGACAAGCTTAAGGCAGAGAGAAAGAGACAAGACCATTGTCTGGCTCCCACTCCCCCCCCCCTCGTTTTTATCCCCCTCCTGCACTTTAGAAGGTACAACAATTCTCTCCTGCCTCCCATCACTCCACAATGGACAGGCCTGGAGGGCCACTAAACAGTCAGATTCAGATAAAGGAGAATGGATCAAACAGTCTACTGAATCCTTCTCTAAAGAAGAGATGGCAGAGAATGGATGTAAATAGTCCAGCCTACATGCCCACATACACAACAAGCAAAATATGCTCAAAGCCCCGTAAAGCTTTATCTGAAAACGAAAACAAGATGCAAACAACAATGTTTACAAACACTTTTCTCTGCATTGTTATAACAGTGTATTGTTTTTGACAATATGTTTTTTATTTCTATCCTTTTTTATTTAATGTATCTTATTTTCATCATACATTTGTTTAGTTTATATATAAATTATTCATTCATTTATTCAGTTTTTTGGGGGGGGGGGGGGGGGCAGGGGATATATGTCGAAAAAGAACTCTATGCCAAAAGATGTAGCAGGCAATTTGATTTTAGAATCTAGCATCGATGCAAACTGCCCTACCAACTAAAATATATAGTCACAGCACATCTATGCCACTTGGACGTGTGGGAGAATAAGTGCCAACAGCATATTCATTTAATAATAATTGGCATATGTCCAACATCTTAGCTACTATTTAACTATATTATGAGGTACATCAAACAACTTCCAAGTAATCTTCAAACAGTATAAGTCGCGCATTGAATGAGCAAATAAACGGTGATACATTAAAGATGTACAAAGAAAGAACCGCTAAGAGGGATATTGTCGAAAAGACTTCAAAAGATTAGCAGGCAATTTGAATGTCTTGAATCACACAGATGCTTGCTACCATTATAGTGACAGACACATCTATGCCACTGACGTGTGGAGAATAGGCCAACAGCATATTCTTTAATATAATGCATATCCACACTCTAGTCTACATATTATGTCTTACAATTCTATTTCTATAAAGTCGCGTAAACGTGTATGTCAAGAGCCTCTCTGAATCATAATCAGCATTGCATTTTGCAAGAATGAGGAAAAGCATTCTAATTGGTGATCCACTGGTTTGAGAGCAGACTACTAATACTACTACAGAGGTGGAGCAGGCGGAGAAAGTCAAGCAGTCAGTCCTAACCGGTCTCTCCAACATGGGAACTTTTTTTGACCGACTATGGATATTTTCTGGTTTATTATTAGCTTCTTCTGAAGTTCTTGGTAAGTATTTTCTTTTTCATTTAATCATTTGTATGTAATACGTTTTCCATTGCCATTCTATAAGACGTTTTCTATTCTAGAATGCAGACTGAATTTTAATTATACTTTTGTTTTATCCTATGTTTTTAACAAGTAATACGTCTTAAGTTCCAGAAAAACTCAGAAACGATTTTATTTGCTAAAACAATGAACTGTATTGCGCTACTGGAATGGAACATTGGGCATGTTGAGTCCTTAAAAGGGATCGCTAATTCGCGAGACGTTGTGCCAGAGTGCGCTCATATTTGTACAGGCCACACCTTTGCATCATAAGATAACACTTTCACATAGTATTTGTTTTGGCCTCCTGTTTTTATAGAAACAGTGCTATATAGACAAGCAATCACTTCAACATGCAGAATAGCCTAATAATAATAATAATAATAATAGAAAAGGATATCTAACACATAATTAAACCTCAATACATCGAACAAATAAGCGTATACATCTCATTTATTTTATTTTTTGATAGGACCGCAATCAGGTTTTAACCAACTGTTGCAAGACGTAATCTTTAACATCAGAGACTTATTGAGCAGCGTCAACATGACACATGTTAGCGTAATACAGTGGTGGAAATTCCTGCAGTGTGTGCCTCTTTCACTAGTATCGAATTGCCTGCATGACAGCTGTTGTACAAAACACTGTGCGTGACAGGACAGGCTTGCAGTAGCAAGCAGTAGCAAGCAGTATGGCGTAACAGAAGAGGAGAGAAGTGGAGCCTGGGGCAGAGAGGAGGCAGAGGAGAAGGAACCAGCAGAGAGAGAAAAGAGTGTGTGTGGTAGAGAAACGGAACCGTATGTGGCCCAACTAACTACTGAAGTAGTGAGCAAAGAAGAAGTGTAGTTTAAATGCAGAGTCAGTGTGGAGAAACGTCATGAGCCACAATTACTGGGCAAAACAGCAAGTAGAATAACATTGTCAGAAACACTCGAAGCTAATAAAGAATCAGTCTAAAAGTGTCCATACAGCACATAGCCTATATGATTTCTATTCAAGTGTCCATATATAGCTTCTTTGATTCCCACTACTGGACCTTCCTACCGATTCACTCATGTTTATGTTGGTGTGTACTTCAGGCTCAAACATCTGCACATCTCGAGGGGTGAGCACCTGCAGACAGTGTTTGGCTATCCACCCTAGCTGTGCTTGGTGCTTTAAGGAAGTAAGTATACCCCTGGGAGACTATGTACACAAAGTGCTGTCATTTCCTAATGGTTCACCCTATATGGATGAAAATACCCTCAACTTAAAGATGACATGCTGCACTTTAACACCATAGTCGTTGCATCATTTCAAATCCAAAGTTCCGGAGTACAGAGTCAAAAACAACAAAAAATGTGTCACTGTCCCAATACTGTATTCATCTACTGAACCCCCCTTCCATTGTATTGCATTTAGATGCACTTTTTTAATTGATCACTGTCCCTTTACTGGTTGTCTCATTGGGAAGTGTTACTCTCACCAGTGTGTGTGTTGTTTTCCTGGGGTCAGGAGTTTGGCCAAGGGGGCTCCAGTGTGTCCCGGTGTGACCTGAAGCAGAACCTGTTGGATGGGGGGTGTACGAAGGGGGGGCTAGAGTTCCCCGTCAGTAGCCTCAGTGTGCTAGAAAACACGCCCCTCAGTGACAAGGCATCGGGGGCTGCTGACGACGTCACCCAGATCAGACCCCAGAAACTCAGCCTCACTCTGAGACCAGGTACACTAACACAGCATAGGCTCACATGCGAACACCCATATACACCTGCTTCACAACTCATCTAAAGTACATTGAAGTACATATTTCGCCTCTCCTCTCTCACAAATTCATCCACCTCCTTTTTATCCTTTGTACCCTACCTGCCCCCACCACTTTTGACATTTTCCCACATCTCTCTCTCTCTCTCAGATGATGCCAGGCGTTTCACAGTGACAGTGAAGCAGGTGGAGGACTACCCGGTTGACCTGTACTATCTGATGGACCTCTCCTACTCCATGAAGGACGACTTGGCCCGCCTGCGCTCCCTGGGCAACCAGCTGGCTGCAGCCATGGGCCGCACCACCAGCAACCTGCGTATGGGCTTTGGGGCCTTTGTGGACAAGCCCCTGTCCCCATATATGTACACCTACCCTGAGGAAGCAATCAGTAACCCTTGCCTTGGGTGAGTGGGGGGTGGAGGGGACAGAGAGGTGGAGGAGGAGGGAGAGGAGGAGGAGATTGTTCAGAGTGGATTTTGATTCTGAAAAGGGTTGATATTCTGTGTTGAAGCTCAAACTTCCTCAGGATGTGTCTTTGTTAATAGCTGTCAAATTGTGTCTAACAGCAATGTATTTATCTTTCTTTCTCCATCTCTCGCCACCTTTTTTTTGTCAATTTCCTGTTTTCGGCATGGCATGGGGTGTGATGTGTAGGATCCAGACGCGGTGCCTGCCTCAGTTTGGCTACAAGCACGTGCTGTCGCTGACCAAGCAGGTGGAGCGCTTCACCGAGGAAGTGGCGAAGCAGCAGGTGTCTCGTAACAGAGACTCTCCAGAGGGAGGCTTCGACGCGGTCATACAGGCAGTGGTGTGCAAGGTGATAAATACACACACACACCTAGAGACATACAGGCACACACACACACACACACACACAGTGGTTTAGAAAACAGCACACAAACTTGAATACATACCGTTTCTCTCCTCTCCTCTTCTTTCCCTCTCTCTCCCTCCGTCTGTCACTAGGACAAGATAGGCTGGCGTGGGGATGCCTCCCACCTGTTGGTGTTCACTACCGACGCTACGACACACATAGCCTTGGACGGCCGGCTGGCTGGTCTAGTGCAGCCCAATGACGGACAGTGTCACATCGACAGAGACAACAACTATGACAAGTCGTCAACCCTGGTGAGTGGTGTGTGTCAGGGAGTTTGTGTTGGAGTTCTATTCTTCTGTTATCACCAGAGAAACGTTATGATAATGATGGTCTTCTCCTTCAGGACTACCCCTCTCTGGCTCTGATCACAGAGAAGATGTCGGAGAACAACATCAACCTCATTTTTGCTGTGACCAACAATGTGGTGCCCCTCTACCAGGTGAGTACATATGCAGGGTCACCGTGGTTACTAGGTGTAGGGATATGGTACATTACCTCTTATGTCCCCTTGGACCCTCTTTCCTCAGAACTACAGCCAGCTCATTCCTGGCACCACAGTTGGAACACTGTCGGATGACTCTGGGAATGTGATCCAACTCATCCTGGATGCTTACGAGGTAAGAGACAGCCGTATATATGAGAGTTGGGTTTTGATTTCTATCATGCCCAGTCATGCCTACTTTACCATTAACATGAGTTGGTAACACCTAGGGAGAATTGTCTTGCACTGAGAAACAGCTGCGCTGAGTGCACTCTATCCAATCATAGCAGCAGAATCAACATACAGCCCGGCCATTTACAGACAACAGAACTACCCATTAACATGCAGCGCCTCGGACATGTTTACACACGAGACAACAAAACATAGACATCGTAGCCAATGTTATGTTGAAAGAATGACACTTATGTTGAAAGAACAGGAGCTAACGTTAACATCATGAACACAATTGTCATAAAAAATACTGATACTCTAGAAAGTAGGAAATGCTTTGAGCTTGTCATGCTGCGTCATGCGGTTGCTAAGTCATTCGTCTCGTACATTGGCTGTTTGAGATATTTCAAGAAGAACACACAACATTAGCAAACATACAGCTCCCACTTCAAACTCTCATTGCTTCTAGCGTTTCTTAATGAGGACGTGGAAAAGCGCGGCTAAAGGACTGAGTTCAGCTCCCCTTTAATTCTCAAACAGTCTATTTGACTTCCCACGAGCCAATGTGTCACAGATAGAACACTGTATATACACACTGTATCCATTTCCACAGAGACTAAGAGTAGAGGTTTTCTGAATCGTTTATGTTTCTGATTGAGTTCTTTCTGACCTCTGCTCATTGACCCCTGACCTGTGGAGTAGAGGATTCGTTCCAAGGTGGAATTGGAGTTGCTGGGTGTTCCAGAGGAGCTGGCTCTGTCCTTCAACGCCACCTGCCTCAACGGAGAGCTCATCCAGGGACTCAAGTCCTGCTCCGGACTTAAGATCGGAGACACAGTCAGTACCTGTACCACTCACCATCTGGATGATAAATGCTGGCCTAGTGTCAGATCTTAGGTATAGGAATAATGCTCTGTTCTTACTGCAAAGTTCAAATGTAACCTGCTGTATCACACACACCTTTCCCCCCAGGTGTCGTTCAGTGTGGAGGCCAGGTTACACGGCTGCCCTAAGGAGAGGAACCGTACCTTCACCATTAAGCCTGTGGGCTTCAAGGACGCCCTGGAGGTTACGGTCCACTTCGCCTGCGGGTGTGACTGTGAGGCCACAGCCCAGCCCGAGAGCCCTCTCTGTAACCAGGGAAATGGGACCTACGAGTGTGGTGTGTGCCAGTGTCACCCGGGGCGCCTGGGAGACCGCTGTGAGTGTGCCGACGGGGACTACAGGCCCTCAGACCAGGGCAACTGCAGCCCCAAACCTGAGGACCCCATCTGCAGTGGGAGGGGAAACTGTGTGTGTGGACAATGCTCCTGCCACACTAGTGGCTTTGGAAAGGTGTGGGGCAAGTACTGCGAGTGTGACGACTTCAACTGCCTGCGCTTCAAAGGAGAGATCTGCTCAGGTGAGTGGATAGACCACTGTGGTGTCTGTCAAGGAGGCAGCCATGTTGGTTTCTTTTTGTGTTTTATTTTTACCCCTTCTTGTAACATTCCTTGTCTGTGTTTGCTTTAGGGTTAGGGTTTTTGGAAGACTTATGGTTTTAGCAGGATAGAGGAGATTTCCATAGAACATGTCCACAATGCCTCAGTTGACCCGTATCCAGACCTCTCTCTTTTACTGTTAATTTAACCTATTCGATTATTAGCTTGGCTTTAATCGTAGTTGATCCATTGTTACTACAGTTTCTTGCCACTGTATATGGTATTAACTATGTGAACCCTTTGGAAATACCTGGATTTCTGCATAAATTGGTCATACATTTTGATCTGATCTTCATCTAGGTCACAACAGTAGACAAACACAGTCTGCTTAAACTAATAACACACAAACAATTATACCTTTTCATGTCTTTATTGAACACACCTTGTAAACATTCACAGTGCAGGGTGGGGAAAGAATGTGAACCTTTGGATTTAATAACTGGTTGTCCCTCCGTTGGCAGCAATAACCTCAACCAAAATTTTTCTGTGGTTGTGGATCAGACCTGCACAACGGTCAGGAGGAATTTTGGACCATTCCTCTTTGCAAAACTGTTTCAGTTCAGCAATATTTTTGCGATGTCTGGTGTGACCTACTCTCTTGAGGTCATGCCACAGCATCTCAATCGGGTTGAGGTCAGTACTGGGCCACTCCATAAGATGTATTTTCTTCTGTTGAAGCCATTCTGCTGTTGATTTACTTCTGTGTTTTGGGTCGTTGTCCTGTTGCGTCACCCAACTTCTGTTGAGCTTCAATTGGCGGACAGATAGCCTAACACTCTCCTGCAAAATGTCTTGATAAACTTGGGAATTCATTTTTCCGCTGATGATAACAAGCTGTCCAAACCATGATGCTCCCTCCACCATATTTTACAGTTGGGATAAGGTTTTGATGTTGTTGTGCTGTGCCTTTTTTTCTCCACACATAGTATTGTGTGTTCCTTCCAAACAACTCAACTGTAGTTTCATCTGTCCACAGAATATTTTGCCAGTAGCGCTGTGGAACATCCAGGTGCACTTTTGCAAACTTCAGATGTGCATGAATGTTTTTTTTGGACAGCAGTGGCTTCTTCCGCGGTGTCCTTCCATGAACACCATTCTTGTTTAGTGTTTTAAGTATCGTAGACTCGTCAACAGAGATGTTAGCATGTTCCAGAGATTTCTGTAAGTCTTTAACTGACACTAACTGAACCTCATTGAGCATTCTGCGCTTTGCTCTTGCAGTCATCTTTGCAGGACGGCCACTCCTAGGGAGAGTAGCAACAGTGCTGAACTTTCTCCATTTATAGACAATTTGTCTTACCGTGGACTGATGAACATCAAGGCTTTTAGAGATACTTTCCAGCTTTATGCAAGTCAACAATTCTTAATCTTAGGTCTTCTGAGATCTCTTTTGTTCGAGGCATGGTTCACATCAGGCAGTTCTTCTTGTTAATAGCAAACTCAAAGTTTGTGAGTGTTTTTATAGGGCAGGGCAGCTCTAACCAACATCTCCAATCTCGTCTCATTGATTGGACTCCAGGTTAGCTGACTCCTGACTCCAATTAGCTTTTGGAGAAGTCATTAGCCTAGTGGTTCACATACTTTTTCCAACCTACACTGTGAATGTTTAAATGATGTATTCAATATAGAAAGAAAAATACAATAATTTGTGTGTTATTAGTTTAAGCACACTGTGTTTGTCTATTGTTGTGACTTAGATGAAGATCAGATCAAATTTGATGACCAATTTATGCAGAAATCCAGGTAATTCCAAAGGGTTCACATACTTTTTCTTGCCACTGTAAATAGTAGATAAATATCGGCTTAAACCAAGCTGTAAAATAAGGTGTTACCCCACATTCTTATTATATGCCATATACTGAATGTTGTTGGCTTTGAAATAGACCGAGAAGACTACACAATGTTATGTAGCAATAAACAGAGAACGCAGTGGTTCGATGACTTTGACCTCAAATTCACTATGCTTACTGCACTGTAGCGCCAATGGACATACCTAGTCTGCTCTTACACTTAGATTGTATTACGAGGGTGAAAACATTCGAAGGAAACGGAACATGTTTACAATATACTTACTCACAAGACGTTATTCAGATTATTCAAATCAAAACCACGTCTTCTTCCCATGATCATTTGAGCGTAGTAAACGAGCTCACAGCGCTCACTGATTCCATCAATCTTCTACCCACTCTTGGGAATGAAGTATGAGGTGTCATCACTGATCATCTCTCCCTACTGCACGCCTGCACAGCACACCCGTTGTGAAGTCAAAGTAGAGCATTGCAATAGGTCCTGTCATTGGATAATTGAATGTTGCTGCATAGCAGATGAGTCATGGTGCTGTTGCTACATTTATATACAGTGACATTCGAGAGTTTGGACACACCTACTCATTCCAGGGTTTTTCTTAATTTTTTACTATTTTCTACATTGTAGAATAATAGTGAAGACATCAACACTATGACATAACACACATGGAATCATGTCGTAACCAAAAAAAAAGTGTTAAACAAATTCAAGTATATTTTATATTTGAGATTCTTCAAAGTAGAGACCCTTTGTCTTCATGGCAGCTTAGCACACTCTTGGCATTCTCTCAACCAGCTTCATGAGGTAGTCACCTGGAATGCATTTAAATTAAACAGGTGTGCCGTATTAAAAGATAATTTGTGGAATTTCTTTCCTTCTTAATGCGTTTGAGCCAATCAGTTGTGTTGTGACAAGGTAGGGGTGGTATACAGAAGATAGACCTATTTGGTAAAAGACCAAGTCCATATTATGGCAAGAACAGCTCAAATAAGAGAAACGACAGTCCATCATTACTTTAAGACATGAAGGTCAGTCAATCTGGAACATTTCAAGAAAGTTTAAAGTTTCTTCAAGTGCAATCGCAAAAACCATTAAGCACTATTATGAAACTGGCTCTCATCAGGACCGCCACAGGAAAGGAAGAACCAGAGTTACCTCTGCTGCAGAGGATAAGTTCATTATAGTTAACTGCACCTCAGATTGCAGCTCAAGTAACAGGCACATCTCAACATCAACTGTTCAGAAGAGACTGCATGAATCAGGCCTTCATGGTCAAATTGCTGCAAAGATACATTACTAAAGGACACCAATAATAAGAAGAGACTTGCTTGGGCCAAGAAACATGATTCATGGTTCCCACCGTGAAGCATGGAGGAGGTGTGATGGTGCTTTGCTGGTGACACTGTCTTATTTATTTAGAATTCAAGGCAAACTTAACCAGCATGGCTACCACAGCATTCTGCAGTGATACGCCATCCCATCTGGTTTGCGCTTAGTGGGACTAGCATTTGTTTTTCAACAGTACAATGACCCAACACACCTCCAGGCTGTGTAAGGGCTATTTGACCAAGAAGGAGAGTGATGGAGTGCCGCATCAGATGACCTGGCCTACACAATCACCCGACCTCAACCCAATTGAGATGGTTTGGGATGAGTTGGACCGCAGAGTGATGGAAAAGCAGCCAACAAGTGCTCAGCATATGTAGGAACTCCTTCAAGACTGTTGGAAAAGCATTCCAGGTGAAGCTGGTTGAGGGAATGCCAAGTGTGCAAAGCTGTCATCAAGGCAAAGGGTGGCTACATTGAAGAATCTCAAATATATTTTGATTTGTTTAACACTTTCTTTGGTTACTACATGACTTCATGTGTGTTACTTCACGTCTTCACTATTATTCTACAATGTAGAAAATTGTAAAAATAAAGAAAAACCCTTGAATGAGTAGGTGTGTCCAAACTTTTGACTGGTACTGTATGTGTTGGCTGTAGCTATAACTCTGTGTTTTAACCACAGCCGTTCCCTTAGGGATGGATTGAGCTTTATTAGACAACCAGGACTTTGCTTATGGTAACAGAGGTTGAAGTCAGATTGGCCAATCGCTGTTGTAATCACTGAAAGAATGAGCGGCACTGGATACCTGTAGAGAAGTTATGTCTGTTACTCTTTCAGGGAAAGAGCTATGTAGTCTATTATAGTAATTTTTACTGAAAATACACTGTTTGATTGCCTCCATAAGACATCCCTTGTTGTCAAATAGATGGTTGCCATTAGTTCCCAGCGTAGCCCTGAGTCTGTCGTCCTAGGAATGAGGATGTTCCCATGGTCAACCGCTTCACATGTTTGTTTTCACATTGTCCAGACTTTTCCTCATCCCGCTCTCCACTCACCCAGCCATAGCATGCCTCCACAGGGATTTAGACGGGAAGCCAGGGGGGTCTGAGTCATGTGAGACAGCATCTCTTAACATAAGCAGTCTGGCCCTTTGGGAAGGCACTATAAAAAGGGCCCGCGGGCTGAACAAGAGGGGTAATGTGCACCGGAATATTTTTTTTAATTCAACGTACCTAAGGCAACCAGCTGCAATAGGACTGTGAGTTTGGTCATTGTTTGGGCATATAGCTGAACCAACATACATTCTATTCTACTTTATCTGCATATTTCCCAGTGTAAAATGAAACTCTTCACGACAGTATATTACATATATCATCAGGCCTTTCTTTGAGGGCCTAGTTACACCCAAACGCAGTTGTCTGAAACTCCTGGTGTACAGGCCACATCAAGCCTGCAAGTCACATTATGTGTAATTCCTATTGGAATCCAACTAGAGTGAGGATACACAACAATTGGAACTTTCAATCACCCACAACCTGCATTGAGAATTACTGACAGGGTAGAAGATATTGATTATTGAGACAACCTAAATCATATAAACTGGAACAGCCATCTCAGTAACGGGTACAAAAAAATCTACTAACAGATTGGATTAGTGTCACGGCCGTTTAAAGGAGTGGACCAAGGCGCAGCGTTTTGAGCGTACATACTTATTTACCGGTGTCGCCAACAAAAAACAAAAAACAATAAATATCAAACCGACACGTGACGCCAACGTAGTGCATCCAGGCAACTAACAAGGACAACTACCCACAAAACCAACTTGGAAAATGGCAACCTAAATAGGCTCCCCAATCAGAGACAATGATCAACAGCTGTCTCTGATTGGGAACCCATCCAGGCCACCATCAACCTATTTACCCCTAGACAATACAAAATCCCCATAGATAACAAAAACCCTAGACAAGACAAAAACCCATAGACAATACAAAAACTAAACAAACCACCCTTGTCACACCCTGACCTAACCAAATAATAAAGAAACCAAATATAACTAGTCAGGGCGTGACGATTAGTTTTGAAAAATGTACGTTTTTTATGTTTGTGTAGCATAAGATTAATCAACCAATCAATGTACATGCAAAAACAGAGATATTGAAACAAACAATTCTGAAAATCAACCTGCAATAGAGCATGCTGGGAAATATAATAACGATGGGTGTGGTTTTTAGCAAACATATCTGTAATTTTACTCCAAAGGAAAACATGAACTTGTAGTTCGTCTCAACAAGTTCATGTACATTCAGCTCAATGTGAGCAAAGTTTGTTGAATGAACAAACCTTGACACATGAGCTACATTTATTTTCCTTCAATTCACAGAATAATGCTGATTAAGAAATTGGTTAAGTTGGCTTTTTTGGTGTGAAATGTCTGCTATGTGTGAAATGTTATGTATGGTGCTTAGGGTGAAGTCAGGACTTGGGAGTGGGATATATTTATGTTAAAACAGTAATTACTGTCTTAACTCAGCATTATCTATGGTTTCGTCAGTGGAAAATATGTTGTTTGTGGGATTGTGGTCTTAGTCATTGAGATGTACTCTTGTCTATGGTTGGCACAGAAATGCAACAGTCCAGAACTCCATATTTAGTGAGTAGAGCACGCTGAAGGAGACTCAACTTAGTCAGCCTGTGTCTCTGGAGTCTTGTTGGCATTACGTCATTGCTGTGTGACGAACAGTATAGTATAAGAGTCCCTGGGCCCAGCTCAATTTGAGTCTCCCCCGTCCCGTCCTCCCAACCACAGGCCCTCCCACATCCCCCGGAGGATGTGTATTTTCCCCTCTGCTCTGGAGCTGGGGCTGTGGCTGTGGCTGTGGAGCACAATGGAGCAGGAGTCAGCAAGCACATCCACAGGGCACACAAACAGACAAGAGAGAACAGGAAAGTTAGCATTCCTCTGGCACCCTGCCCTCTCTCTTTCTATCCTCTCTATCTCCCACTTTTAAAGTTAATCTCCATCACAAATACTCCCCCATCTCCTCTCCCTTTTTAAATGTTTTATTATTCTCTCATCGGTGTCTTTACAGTACCCCCCCCCCCTCTCTCTCTCGTGCTCTTTCTTTATTCTCTCTCTCTCTTTCTTTATATTTATGTCTATGACTTCCTCCACGGCTTCGCTCTCATTCGCTCTGTCCTCCCTCCTGGACTCCATGTTTATGTGTCTCTGTAGTTCATGTTTACGACTTGATAAATCGGAGGATTAGAGTGCCGTCTCAGACCGAGGCAGATTATTTAGAAATGCATGCCAAATGGCACCCTGTTCCCTATATAGTGCACTACTTTTGACCAGGGCCCATAGGGCTCACGTCAAAAGTAGTGCACTGTGTAGGGAATAGGGTTCCATTTGGGATGTATCCCTAGAAACTCATTCCCATGTCTCTGACTCGACCCAACAGCAAGTACAGTAGAGAGAACAAGGCACAAGCATGAACTCACTGTACGGATGAGGTAGAGTATAAGGAGCATTAGCCAAACACAAGAACATTTTTAAGAGAGGAAAACCGGGACTTTCTTTACTATGTATTGATTGTGTCCCAGTCAAAAGCATTCAGTTGGGTTCGTGCTCTGTTTGTGGGATACATACTGTAAAACATTAACCAGCTCAACTCAGACAGCTTATGTGCCTGCAAGACGGTAAAGCGACTTTTTATACCTATAGCTGCCTCTTTCATTACAAACACACACACACACTCACTTATCTCATAGTGATGACAGAGTAGGGTGTGGGGACTGGGGAATTTTGCTGACGGAGGTGGTTTCACCTGAAAACAACAATGCCCATGTCTCTGAGGGCATGTTTTTACAGTTTACAGACCTCTGTTCAGTTTCCAGCGGTCACTCTAACCCAGTTGAGCTCTGAGACAGTGACTCAGTTTGTCTCTGCTCTTCGTCATTCATTGCCCAGCCCTGTTGCATTAACCTTCAGCCGGTATGTCTGTCTGAGGGCAATCAAACAATCATTTCTCAATTTTGCTGGCTGGTCTGAGAGATATTGTGGAGGCTCCAGGGTGTGGCCATCACATCCAGAGATTGTCCCAGTGTTGGGAGGGGATGAGTGGGATGGATTACCAGTTTGCTTCATTAAGAAGGGAGCTTATCCTGCCATTGTCTGGTCATGAATTGATGACTTAATGTTTTGGGAATTATTACTCAATATGGACTCATCACACGTGCCTGCCTGCCCATACTCTCAATACACTCATTAATACAGAGACAAACACACGCAGAATTGCTGACAATTATACTTAACAAAAATAGAAACACAACATGCAACAATTTCAAAGATTTGACTGAGTTACAGTTCATATTAGGAAATCAGTCAATTGAAATGAATTCATTAGGCCCTAATCTATGGATTTCACATGACTAGGAATACAGATATGCATCTGTTGGTCACAGACAGCTTAAAAACAATGGGCCTCAAAATGGGCCTCAGGATCTCGTCACGTTATTTCTGTGCATTAAAATTGACATTGATAAAATGCAATTGTGTTCATTGTCCGTAGTTTATGCCTGCCCATACCATAATCCCATCACCACCATCGGGCAATCTTTTCATAATGTTGACATCAGAAAACCGCTCACCCACTGTAGAATAAATATCTTCAAAGTAATGACTCGGGACGTCGGGTTTGAAACAAAAGCTTCTTTTAGTAATACTACTTGTTCACGTTACATTTAACAACTTCAGATTCTACAAAACAATAAAAGAAAGTTGCTAGCGAAAGTCAGGATAATCACTTGTCACTTGGACATAACTGGCGCGTTCGCTCTCTCTACCTCCTGTCGCAAGGCATTCTGGAACTTTCCGTCAATAGCGTAATCCAATACTAACCAATGCAACAGAAATATGTATGTAGTTCTCTCATTCTCCAACACACAAATTCTAATACAATTCCATATGTAAATAACTCTAAAGAAAATATCTTTAGATACAGCTCAATGAATTAACTGTAAACATTAACTCATTAACTCATAACCCATTAAAGTTACAACACCCACACAACGCCATACACGTAGTTTGCGGCTGGACGTACTGCCAAATTCTCCAAAACGACATTGGAGACGGCTTATGGTGGACATTCCTCTAGTCAGCATGCCAATTGTACGCTCCCTCAAAACTTGAGACATCTGTGATATTGTGTTGAGTGAAAAACTGCACATTTTAGAGGGGCCTTTTATTCTCCCCAGCACAAGGTGCACCTGTGTAATCATCATGCCGTTTAATCAGCTTCTTGATATGCCACACCTGTCAGGTGGATGGATTATCTTGGCAAAGGAGAAATGCTCACTTACAGGGATGTTAACAAATTTGTGCACAACATTTGAGAGAAATAAGCTTTTTGTGCATATGGAAAATTTCTGGGATCTTTTATTTCAGCTCATGAAACATGGGACCAACACTTTACATGTTGGGTTTCTGTTTTAGTTAAGTATAGATACAATCTGGCAAAAACACATGCACAACCACTCACATACACGTTGCTTAGAAATTCAAAACATTCCAGGCCAGGGTTGTAATTGCACTCATGGGTTTGTCCAGTATTGATAACGTGATGTATAAGAGAAAGATAAACCTAATTTACAAAATATACATTATTACTGTCTCTAAGTTAGACATAAAATGGCCATAAAAAATGGCCCATCCTCACTCTCTGTGTCTACCAGGCCATGGGAAATGTGACTGTGGCTTCTGCAAGTGTGGCTCTGACTGGATGGGGGAGAACTGTAACTGCACAACCCGGACAGACACCTGCATGTCCAGCATGGGCCTGCTGTGCAGTGGCCGGGGCCAGTGTGTGTGTGGGGCCTGTGAGTGCACCCAGCCAGGGGCCTACGGGGCCACTTGTGAGAGGTGTCCAACCTGCCCTGATGCCTGCAGCATCAAGAAGTGAGTAAATACAGGGGGCAGTATAACTGCCTACACACAGATACTGTATGAGTACATGTGATAGGGGTGATGATGAAATGGTGATGCAATAAGGGAAAGGAGGATGATTATGATGAAGAAGTTGATGATGATGATGATGTATTAACATTGTGTTGTATCTGCAGGGAATGTGTTGAATGTAAGCACTTCAAGAGAGGCCGTCTCTTTGAGGAGAAAAGCTGTGCCCGAATCTGCAGGGATGAAATTCAGAAGGTGGAAGAACTAGGTAAGAACTATTACACAATGTTCCCTTATTGTGTGTTCAACATGCTCTCCACGCAACAGATTGCATTATTTACAGTGCGTGTTAACGTGCTTGATGATCTCACATCTTCCTATGATGTGAGCGGCAGGTAGCCTAGTGGGCTAGTGGGCTGGGCCAGCGCTGGGCCAGTACCTGAAAGGTTGCTGGTTCGAACCACTGAGCCGACCACGTGAAATGTTTGTCAATGTGCCCTTGAGCAAAGCACTTAAACCTAATTGTTCCTTTAAGTAGTTTAAAGCATGTTATATAAACTGGGTGTTAGCAACCCACATGGAGGCCCCCAATTTCTCTACAGTATCAGAGCTTGTTCTTCCTGAGGAAACTCTGCAGTTTCAGGGTGGATATGACGCTGATGACCATTTTCTAGAAATCATTCATCGAATCCATTTTAACATTCAATATGATCTGCTGATTCGGTAATCTAAACCTAAAGAACCAGAACAGGCTGAGTATCATTGTGAAACCAGGTAGCAGGATCATTGGTATGAACTTACAGTAACGGACCTTTCTCGCCAGCAACATACATGAATCATACGCAAGGAGCCATCCATTCTGAGACTCCTAGCATCTCCCGTTTGATACATTTTTGTATGCTTCCCTTAGAGCGCAGATACAGGCTCCCTAGGTTTAAAACGAATAGCTCAAAACTCTCCTTCATCCCAGCTGCTATTAGCTTTCTCAATATGCGGTAGGACTGTACTGTTTTGGTACAGACTGGTTTATTCATGTCTGGTTTAGAGGTCTAATTCCTATGGACACTGCTGTTTATATTGTATTTGTTTGTCTGTATATTTAATGATGTGTCCATTGATTTTACTATGTGCTGCAAAATAAATAGAATTAACCTCCAGCTCCTCATCTTGTCTCTCTCTCTCTCTCTCCTTATCCTCCACTTGGTTCTAACCCCCTATAACCCTCTCTTTCATCCCAGTCTTCTATGAGAAGAATGCTGTGAACTGCACCTATAAGGATGAGAATGACTGTGTAGAGCGCTTCCAGTACTACGAGGATGCCAGCGGAAAGTCCATCCTGTATGTCATGGAGCCTGGTGAGTGTGTCCATCCGTGTGTGAATGGGTCGGAGTTCTGTGCTCATATGTACAGCATGTGATATGCGTTTGGCAGGGTCTGGATGAGAGTGAATTCCTTTAGTTATCTGTAGAAATAATGTGCATTACTATGTGTGCATAGGACTAAAGCCGGGAGCTGTAGGAGGAGTCGATTTTTCTCCCTAGCTAAGAATAGTGTGTTTCTGGGTGCCACGTCAGTCTTTGTCTTTGTGGCTGGCAGACACCACTAGAGAGTAGAGCAGGTACAGAGGGGGCAGAATGGTTCTCTAAAGCTGATAATAGCACTCAGCCCTGCCACCCCTGGTAGTCTTCTCCCCTCTGACACGCACCCAAGAGGAACAAAGACAACCCCAAAGCCAGAGCGAGGTGCATTAACGCTAGTCCCCTATTGCAGACACAAATGTCATCCACCCAAACCCTCCCCTCCTCCTCGTCTCTCTCCATCTCTTTTCCCTGCTCAATCCTCTCTCTTCTCTCTCCTCCTGTTTTCTTCTCTCTCTTTCAGACTGCCCTAAAGGGCCTGATATCCTGGTGGTTCTCATGGCGGTGGCGGGGGCCATCTTGTTTCTGGGTCTGGCTGGCCTGCTCATCTGGAAGCTGCTGGTCACCATCCACGACCGCCGAGAGTTCGCCAAGTTTGAGGAGGAGAGGGCTAAGGCCAAATGGGATACGGTGAGTCTGACTATGCTTTTAAGACAAAGCTGCCATCTGATGGAGAAAATATGAATGGCCAGAATATTTATCCATGTCAAGATGACACATCCTCTATTTGTTTCTATTTTCCAGGCTAACAACCCCTTGTACAAAGGAGCCACCACCACTTTCACCAATGTGACCTACCGTGGGAACTCTTGAGGGACTCTTGACCAATCACAATCAGCAAAACTCAGGGGTTTATAAGAGAGATGCAATGTAGTGACACAGAGGGGGTTGGTGAGGCGGACCCTCTCCACTGTCGTGATAAAGTGTGCTGACTCTACAGTCAGTGAAATACGTTTGTTGATATTACACTGTAGTGATGGTATTGTATATATCATGTAAAAACCAAAGCATTACAACTGCCTTATCCAACATTTTGATATCAGTCCAAATTATGGCAGGGCCTCGAGGACCCCTATTTCGCCCACAAAGTGTGACGTCATTCCCATAATAAGGCCTGGTATAGTTCAGAGATCCCAAACCTAACTTTAGGGAGAAAGACTGTTATGCTCTGTAGTTGTTTCATGAAATTGCACTGCACACACCACAGCACACTTGCCCACAGGCCTCTTTTACCAACAAACGGGTTGTAGTATGTTATTATGGAACCAAACTGCTTGCTTCCACTGCCACGGTTTACTTGCGTTGTGACACTGAACTCAGGTATTCACACTGTATTACAAAAAGGTCAAGACCAATACCTGTAATAAATAGCCACCTGGGATATCATGAGTGAATGATGTTTTAGTTAATGGTGCTGGTGCCCAATTTATGCTGTATGTTAAAATATGGAAATGTTACATTTAATGTGTTTTGGGAATGAGTGGGTTTTTGGTTAGATGATTGGTTTTACTATGTTGATAAAAAAAAAAAGTGAAATTACTCATCCATTTTTCAGTCTTTTTTTTTTTTTTTGCAATTTCACTCTGCTAAGAAACATTTTAGAAAAAAATTCTGCTTTTGCGTTTTGCTTTTATATATAACATCATGTTTGTAATTGAATGAGTATCAATAACACATTGTGCAAACCAGTACAAACACGATTTGCCATGGATAAAGATACGGAGATTTCTGCGCATGTGCAGGATTTCCACTCCGCTGCCTATGTAGCTGTTGCTCAGCGCTCCTTTGCCGCTTCACCCAACCGTAACATGAGCATCTCGTAATTATATACAGATCTCCGGTTTCAGACACTTGCGAATTAAAAAGTTACATTGGCAGGTGCACAGTGCACTGCTAAAATGCTGGCTAACCCCTAAAGTACATTGGTGTTTTGCCATAGGTATATAATTACCTCTGTCTAAATAAAATTATTCAAAAAACTTTACGAGAGAGCTTGACTTAGCCATAGGTGACTATTAGCTTATTTTTTTTATATATATATGTATATATATATATATAGTTGTGGATTGTTTCAAATTACATGTGCGTAGGCCTATGGCTATTAGGGAAGCCAGCAATTTGGGCAGTGCGTGTGGCAATAGGCTTAGCTGATTATTGAGTTGCAGCTGCTAGTAAAAAGCATTTAAAATGTGTGAAGATAATGTGTCTCGACTATCATTTGAAATGTTGAGACAAGCAGAAGAGGAATGCATGCTCTCTCCAGAATGTGCTCCACTGTCACCCGCCAATTCTTGCACATTCATTGTTTCATTGTGTGAATTGCTTGCCCCTTGTTTATTATGATCAATTCCCCATTACATATGTAACCGGTAGGGCTAGTTAATGTACAGGCAATCCCCATCATTTGGTTACATTCATTTCTATTATTCATTTCTGGTACTGTACATCTCAGTTGTTTTGCTCTAGGATTCCCACAAGCCACACAATACTTGTCAGAAGGTAGCCCAGACACTTCAAAACAAACTTTGTTTCGATTTTTTCACTATCTGTTTTTCCATGTGTGAATCTGTTATTCAATGCGTTTCAATGGGACAATAGCAATAGCAGGCCAAATTCAATGTTTCATCAAATAATTGTATTATATTTATTTTTGATACCTAAAGGGGTCGTAAAATTCTAAATCAAATAGCTAAATTATCCTTGGTATGACCATCTTAAAACAATTCCATATATTAGCCGAGTAGAGGGACATCCCAAGGATTTCCAGAGGGGCGGTGCAAAGTCTTATTTATCTTCTCAAGGATTTGGTTGGCGGAGTGCATCCAACTTTTAGGTGCATACACCACCACCTACTATACTGGTGTGTGAGGCCATTCACGACCTACCTACATTACATTTTTGATACACTTCTCACATTTAGGAATCTCCCCTCCTACACACTGCTGCAACATACCTAGAAGCTTGACACCTAAAACACTGTAGTATTTTCAGGAACAAAATCTCTCACCGGATACCTTATAGTTCCTAACTTGACCTTGTCGGGCAAAGACTCTAAATCAAAACTCAGCAGGACAGACAATGTCTTCTCAATTTTCCCACGCTCTCCACCGGGTCTGCGTCGCACCATACGGTGGGTGTCACAGACACCGCGAATCTTCCATTTCAACTGATCCTCCTCAACACAATGCCACCCCTGTTATCACTCCTTTCAACTCCACCCTGCTCCAGAGAGCAAAGCAAGTCACATTTCTTGTCCCTAACTGCATGATCCGGAGCGCCCGCTCCCTCTGGACTGAAGAAACACAATAAATCATCACTATTCCACTCAGAGTTACTTTCAACAGTCCCCAACCTCTTCTCCATCCAACCTGACACCACATATGGATTAGTCAGAATGCAAGGATCGATTCCCTCCACAAATCTCAGTCCCACTGGGCCAGAATCATCCTTTTCATCCTCGGGACGCTCGGCGATCCTCACCGCAGGTACTACATCCATAAACTCGTCAGGTTCCACCTCTGAGCTACTATAGGACGTATCCCTCTTTTTGCACTTGGCGCCAACCTCCCTCACCACACTGCTTCCCTCTACACTCAGCTTCTTCTCGGTGGTCATCACTGCACCTGCCACCACAATGAATTCACCCTCACCTTCCTACTCTAGCTCTTCCAAAAGTTCTGTGCAAATCTCAATTCATTATTCCCTCAAAACATAATCCCCTTTTTCCCTTATCCAACGTCTTCTCCTTCACCAGATCTTCCAGAAGGTTTGTGCAATCCCACACTCCATATTTATTCATCTGCTGCACTTTTTTCCTTGCCCGCCATCATCTTTCATCATACCTCCATTCATCCCCACGCGGAGATCTCACCAGCAGCCACGTTCTCGATCACAATGCCAAATGTAGGGCTATGGCGCGCTCAACTGGTGTAACAGAGTACTCACAGGCAATGCTGATTTACTGACTATAGTGGGATATCTCGTTGACAATGTAGTCTTTGCTTCAATTTCTCTGGACATTCCTTCCGGTGCGTCAATTCAACATGGCAGCGCCCGTTACTGTGGGAGGGATAGTGGAGCAAAACATCACTGAAACGGAACAAATATTACCAGAATCCACATCTGGAGAACTGAAAAGACCTCAGTTCGGAACCCGTTTCCTGACAGACCCACGTCAAGTTTTTCAACATAACGCATGGTTCGTATTTTAGCATGCCTACTACTGGTGGTAGTACACACATGAATAGCCCTTGATCATGATTCTCAGTTCCATTACATTACACAAGAGTCATTGGATGAAGGTGTCTACTGTACATGTGTATTATGTTAAGAGCCCCAAGGCTTGGTCTGAACATAAACATGCATCGCTTGCGGTACGGCTTTGGAAGCATAAAGACCTTACATTTCATATCAGCGAGAAATCAAAACAAGGTTAAATTGATACACAGCTTTTTATATAGGGTTAGGGTTCCCACACGGTCATATTTCCATGTTACAGCGCTCGTTTACGGAAAACAGATGAACTATCTGCGTCTTCTATCACATTTTTGTACATTTGCTTTTCAACAGAACATGTAAAGTAAGTAAGGAGTAACTTTAGGATTCATTAGTCTATTATTGGGCAAACATGTGGACAGAACATAACTAGGCATGGGTAGCATGTCTTCCTCTTGGTTTCTAGTGGTGTTGGTGTCCCATTCACTTTCAGGGACAATGTGGAGTGGACAGAGGAGCAAGAGGCAGCTGCCAAGAAGAAGGTCCAAGAAAACAGTCAGCCCCTCCCTCAAGAGAAGCAAGGTTGGTTCTGAACCAGAATCTGGGTTTACAGGAGACGTCCTCCTTTAAGCCACGAAGCATCCATTCAACTTGCCATTCACCAGCTTTTCAAGCTTAATAATGTCAAAATACATGTGGTACTTACCAAAGAAAGGAGTTTCACTGAGCAACTATCATCATTGCTGCCGTCCCAGACAGTATGTACTTCCAAAAAAGGTCTAAATTAAAAGTTACATGCAACTGAAAAAATCTACCTCATTACTGCCATCAGAGATCTGTATATAATGTCTCGACTGACTGATCCACAAATCACCTTGCATCATAAGTAACAACCCATTATTATTTGAAGATCAGTCAGTCAGTCACAATTTACCCATGATACATTGCAGTTTTAATGCTCTCGAACATGTCCAATGCCTTTTCTGGAAATAATCTAAATCCACCTCTTCTGCACCTTCTGCAATATTAGTAACATAATTAAAATACACTAAAGAAAGCCTTGAAATATGCAATCACTAAAAACGTACCCTATATTGTCTACTTAATCTATTATTGCATTCCGTGTAGCATGGGTGAAACAACTGATTATGAGGTTCATACACTGTTGTAGGTGATACAATCAATTCCCTTTCCTGCTGCTGGATCAGCTAATCTGTGCGTGGCATCAGAGAGGAAGAGGCGAAGCGAGAGGTTTCACTCTCGCCAAAATCAGTCCAAATATAAGCCCAATACGTTTCTATGGGCTTATTTTGGACCTAAGCTTGTCTACTGCTTTCCCGGCTTTGGGACAACAACTCCCATTGTTAGGGTGGAGACATGAGCATCTCGTCATTATATACACATCTCTGGTGGCAGTAATGAGGTGGATTTGGCACATGAGCACTTGCTCAACAACAAGATTATTTCCATATAAGGCATTTTTTCAGTTGTTTGTCACACAGACAATTTTTGGGTAGGGCAGTAATGACGATAGCTGCTCAGTGAAACTCCTTTCTTTGGTAAGTACCAAATGTATATTGACATTAGAAGGGATACTATGGGATTTTGGCAATGACATCTCTTTATCTACTTCCCCAAAGAGTCAAATGAACTAATGAATACCATTTTTATGTCTCTGCATGCATTGTGAATGAAGTTAGAAAGAGTTTTGCGAGCCAATGCTAACTAGCGTAAGCACCATGACTGGAAGTCTATGGTATCTACTAGCATGCTAGCAGTTACGAAAGAATTCCAGTCATTGCGCAAATGCTAGTTAACAACTTCCTTCAAACTGCACTCAGAGACATAAAAATGGTATCCAAGAGTACATCTGACTCTGGGAAAGTAGATCCTGAAGTATCCCTTTAAGCTTAAAAAGCTGCTGAATGGCTGCTTCCTAGGTTTAAAGGAGAATGTCTCGTGTAAGCCCAAATTTTAGTTCAGGTTGGTTCATTGCACCCCGTTAATCCACGAGAGCAGGTGGGTGGTGTTGAGAGGTGGGTGTTCCCATGGACAATAACCAATTGTGGGAACAGTTTCACCAACTGAGAGTATGGTATCAATTATTTCAGCGCTAGACGCTGATAAGTGATAAAACAAACAACCATACATAGGCCTGCTAGATACATACTTTTGTATATATAGTGTATGTGGACACCCCTTCAAATGAGTGGATTCGGCTATTTCAGCCACATCCGTTGCTGACAGGTGTATAAAATTGAGCACACGGCCGTGCAATCTCCATAGACAAACATTGGTAGTAGACTGGCCATACTGAAGAGCTCAGTGACATTCAATGTGGCACCGTCAGAGTATGGCACCTTTCCAACAAGTCAGTTCGTCAAGTTTCTGCCCTGCTAGAGCTGCCCCGGTCAACTGTAAGTGTTGTTATTGTGAAGTGGAAACGTCTAGGAGCAACAACAGCTCAGCCGTGAAGTGGTAGACCACACAAGCTCACAGAACTGGACCGCTGAGTACTGAAGTGTCGTCCGGGTTAGGGGAGGGTTTGGCCGGTCGGGATGTCCTTGTCCCATCGCGCTCTTGTGGCGGGCCAGGCGCATGCATGCTGACTTCGGTCGCCAGCTTTACGGTGTTTCCTCCGACACATTGTTGCGGCTGGCTTCCGGGTTAATCGAGCAGTGTGTCAAGAAGCAGTGCGGCTTGGCGGGGGTCGTGTTTCGGGGAGAACGTATGGCTTTTCACCTTCGCCTCTCCCGAGTCCGTACGGGAGTTGCAACGATGGGACAAGACTGACCAGCGATTGGATATCACATAATTGGGGAGAAAAAAAAAAATATATATACAGTGGGGAGAACAAGTATTTGATACACTGCCGATTTTGCAGGTTTTCCTACTTACAAAGCATGTAGAGGTCTGTCATTTTTATCATAGGTACACTTCAACTGTGAGAGACGGAATCTAAAACTAAAATCCAGAAAATCACATTGTATGATTTTTAAGTAATTCATTAGCATTTTATTGCATGACATAAGTATTTGATACATCAGAAAAGCACGAACTTAATATTTAGTACAGAAACCTTTGTTTGCAATTACAGAGATCATACGTTTCCTGTAGTTCTTGACCAGGTTTGCACACACTGCAGCAGGATTTGGCCCACTCCTCCATACAGACCTTCTCCAGATCCTTCAGGTTTCGGGGCTGTCGCTGGGCAATACGGACTTTCAGCTCCCTCCAAAGATTTTCTATTGGGTTCAGGTCTGGAGACTGGCTAGGCCACTCCGGGACCTTGAGATGCTTCTTACGGAGCCACTCCTTAGTTGCCCTGGCTGTGTGTTGCGGGTCGTTGTCATGCTGGAAGACCCAGCCACGACCCATCTTCAATGCTCTTACTGAGGGAAGGAGGTTGTTGGCCAAGATCTCGCGATACATGGCCCCATCCATCCTCCCCTCAATACGGTGCAGTCGTCCTGTCCCCTTTGCAGAAAAGCATCCCCAAGAATGATGTTTCCACCTCCATGCTTCACGATTGGGATGGTGTTCTTGGGGCTGTACTCATCTTCTCCTTCCTCCAAACACGGCGAGTGGAGTTTAGACCAAAAAGCTCTATTTTTGTCTCATCAGACCACATGACCTTCACCCATTCCTCCTCTGGATCATCCAGATGGTCATTGGCAACTTCAGACGGGCCTGGACATGCGCTGGCTTGAGCAGGGGGACCTTGCGTGCGCTGCAGTATTTTAATCCATGACGGCGTAATGTGTTACTAATGGTTTTCTTTGAGACTGTGGTCCCAGCTCTCTTCAGGTCATTGACCAGGTCCTGCCGTGTAGTTCTGGGCTGATCCCTCACCTTCCTCATGATCATTGATGCCCACGAGGTGAGATCTTGCATGGAGCCCCAGACCGAGGGTGATTGACCGTCATCTTGAACTTCTTCATTTTCTAATAATTGCGCAACAGTTGTTGCCTTCTCACCAAGCTGCTTGCCTATTGTCCTGTATCCCATCCAGCCTTGTGCAGGTCTACAATTTTATCCCTGATGTCCTTACACAGCTCTCTGGTCTTGGCCATTGAGGAGAGGTTAGAGTCTATTTGATTGAGTGTATGGACAGGTGTCTTTTATACAGGTAACGAGTTCAAACAGGTGCAGTTAATACAGGTAATGAGTGGAGAACAGGAGGGCTTCTTAAAGAAAAACTAACAGGTCTGTGAGAGCCGGAATTCTTACTGGTTGGTAGGTMATCAAATACTTATGTCATGCAATAAAATGCAAATTAATTACTTTAAAATCATACAATGTGATTTTCTGGAATTTTGTGTTAGATTCCGTCTCTCACAGTTGAAGTGTACCTATGATAAAAATTACAGACCTCTACATGCTTTGTAAGTAGGAAACACTGCCGATTTTGCAGGTTATCAAATACTTGTTCTCCCCACTGTATATATATATATATAACCTCTCTTCGGTTGCAACACTCACTACCGAGTTCCAAACTGCCTCTGGAAGCAACTTCGGCACAATAACTGTTCGGCACAATAACTGTCAGGAGCTTCATGAAATGGGTTTCCATGGCCTAGCAACCGCACAGATCACTGTGCAATGCCAAGCGTAGGCTGGAGTGGTGTAAAGCTCCCCGGCATTGGACTCTGGAGCAGTGGAAACGCATTCACTGGAGTGAAGAATCACGCTTCACCATCTGGCAGTCCGATGGACTAATCTTGGTTTGGCGGATGCCAGGAGAATGCTACCTGCCCGAAAGCATAGTGCCAACTGTAAAGTTTGGTGGAAGAGGAATAAAGTGTCTGGAGCTGTTTCTCATGGTTCAGGCTCCTTAATTCTAGTGAAGGAAAATCATAAATGCTACAGCATACAATTACATTCTAGATGATTCTGTGCTTCCAACTTTGTGGCAACAGTTTGGGGAAGGCCCTTTCCTGTTTCAGCGTGACAATGCCCCATGCACAAAGTGAGGTCCATACAGAAATTGTTTGTCAAGATCGGTGTGGAAGAACTTGACTGGCCTGCACAGAGCCCTGACCTCAACCCTATCGAACACCTGTGGGATGAATTGGAATGCTGACTGCGAGCCAGGCCTAATCGCCCGACCTCACTAATGCTCTTGTGGCTGAATGGAAGCAAGTCCACGCAGCAATGTTCCAACATCTAGTGGAAAGCCTCCCCAGAGTGGAGGCTGTTATAGCAGCAAAGCGGGGAACCAACTCCATATTAATGCCCATGATTTTGGAATGAGATGTTCAACGAGTAGGTGTCCACATACTTTTTGTCATGTAGTGTAAGTACCAGAACAAGATATAGTATATGTAGTAGTCAATTTGCATCTCTTCCACTCATTTCAACAGAGGAATTTGAGTGCCGGGCGAACGAGTTCTGGAATGAATTCTACACCATCCATGAGAATCGCTTCTTCAAAGACCGCCACTGGCTCTTCACAGAGTTCCCTGAGCTGGCCCCACAGTGTCGCCTCAACCGGGACTCCTGTATTGGGGACCATAGAGCTGAGGACAGTGAAACACATGGTCTCGAACAGAGTCAGGGTCAAAGCAGTGAAGTCACCCCTCTGGCCCCTGTAGATGGTGACTTCCCTGGATCCAGTGCCATGTATCGCATACTGGAGGTGAGGAATACTGTATCATAGTGTGACTGCAGTATATGTTAGCTTGAGTGCCAGTCTGTTTGTGTTATGCCAACTCATTGTCACTCATTGTAATGTCAAACATGTTTGCCGTGAGAATGAGCAATAGAGTTGGCAAGAGCACAAACAGATATGGGACCAGCTAAGTATATGTGGCCCTCAGGCATAAAGTAGGCTAACCTATGCCCTTGTTTGATTCAATAGGTTGGCTGTGGTGTTGGCAACACTGTCTTTCCCATTCTGAAGACCAACAAGTGAGTGGTGGTTGGGACCACGTGTATTGAGCAGTCCCATTTATGCAGTATGCAGCCTGATCAGTTTGACTGTTTATACTAGCTACTACCCTCTTCGTATGCACATGCTGTATATCTGCTATTCAGATCTCAATATGTATTAGATGCAACCCGGTTCGCACCTCCATGTTCCATGACCCTGTCTTCTTTGTGTGTGACAGTGACCCTGGACTCTTTGTCTACTGCTGTGATTTCTCCAGCACCGCTGTAGAGCTGGTCAAGGTGAGAAGGAGAAATGCTTGATAGATGATGTCATTAGTTGGCTGATAAATAGATTTATTCATCTTGTCCCTTTCACTACCAGGCTAATTCAGAGTATGACCCCGGGCGCTGCTATGCCTTTGTTCATGACCTGGGTGATGAGGGAGCTATTTACCCTGTCCCAGACGCCAGCATGGGTGTTATAGTGCTCATCTTCGTGCTCTCAGCCCTGCATCCTGACAAGTAAGCCGCCCCTGTGTGACGTTTGAGTGTGGCAACAATCAAGTGTGGGTGCGTGGTATGTGTGGCTGCGTGTGTGTGATGGGGAAAATTTAAGTGCAATCAAATTCCCATGTCTTTCTTTTTCTCTGTCAGGATGCAGGCCTCCATCAGCAGACTGGCTCGGCTGCTGAAGCCTGGAGGAGTGCTGCTGCTCAGGGACTATGGGCGCTATGACATGGCACAGCTACGCTTCAAGAAAGGTTAGTTACCATAGGCACTCGTGCGTGGGACTGTGTGGAATCCAATCAAATGATATTGGTCACATACACATATTTAGCAGATGTTATTGTGGGTGTAGCGTAATGCTTGTGTGTAGCAAAATGCTTGTAAATTGTGATTAGCAATATGTACATGTTTTGGGGAAAATATTGAATTATTGAATGTTCCTTTTTCAGGAAGGTGTTTGTCAGATAACTTTTATGTCCGGGGTGATGGAACGCGAGTCTATTTCTTCACTCAAGGTAATAAATCAATCAAATCAAAAGGCTAGTATGTACTGCTTTTTAACAGTGGTAATTTGCAAATCCGTTTTTTATTTTATTATATTACCTTTTTATCTAAGCACCTGGGGGAACACAGAGCTGTGTAGACAAATGGCTGAGGGAACCCAATAGCAAAACATGGCTAATGCTTTGCACACACATCACCCCTCAGTCCATCTCCATGGTGTCCATCATCACAATGGTCTCATGGAGGTATCCCAATTCTATCCATCCCTCCCTCCCAGGGGTTACAGTCCCACATCTACCTCTGACACTAGACACTTTCTGTTTTTTATGTGTATAATATCTCCATAACATCTCTCTCCAGATGAGCTACATGACTACTTCAGTGAAGCGGGTCTGGAGAAGGTCCAGAACATGGTGGACCGGCGGCTGCAGGTGAACAGAGGCAAGCAGCTGACCATGTACCGTGTCTGGATCCAATGCAAGTACCGCAAGCCTCATACCCAACCGCCAGAGACACAGGAGTGAGCCAGGAACAGCAGAGAGAACACTGTGGCTTATCATTGAACTAGTGTCTGAGGTAGATGTGGGACTGCAACCCCTGGGAGGGATGGATACCTCCATGAGACCATTGTGATGATGGACACCATGGAGATGGTTTGAGGGGTGATGTGTGTGCAAAGCATTAGACATGTTTTTCTATTGGGTTCCCTCAGCCATTTGTCTTCACAGCTCTGGTTTCCCCCAGGTGCTATTTGATAATGAATCTCTGACTGAGAGGTGGACATGACTCAGAAACGGAATATAGAGAAGGCTGATGAGCTAATGAAACCTGAACAAAGGTCTGGAAACGCAATATTCTAATGTTTACATTCAACAGACTGTTTGCCATAATCCATTATTTTAGATAAATTGCGCTGTATGAGTAAACTTCTTTTTTATTTTTATTTTTTACATTCACCACTTCAAAATGATTAAAAAACAGTGTGTAAACTCATCATTGTGACATGATTCCTTTCAGATAATTGCCTTCACTTCACATTAAAAAAAAAGATGATTGCATTTCTGTCTCCCTGAAACCTTATGGGCAGTTTTAGATTGCATGTAGCTAGTTTGTAAATCGACTTCAATTGGTCTACAGTCGGTTTTGGGGGCAGGCGTGGTTGTGGTGAAGGTGGAAAGACAAATTTGAACAATCTCACGAGAATAAAGGGAGATTTACCGATTATTGTTTACATTCCCCCCAAAAATGAGAAACCGAACCGATCCAGATTCAACTGAAATGATCGGAACAACACAACTTCCGTAACAAATTGTTTGCTAGGGCGAGGAAGGTGAAGCCGAACACCAACTTTGTTCTGATTGAGTACAGAATTAGACCGAACATATCAGATCGGAGGACAAAATTATAACACAAAATAGCCACATTGTTGGATCATATTCGCGATGAAACGGGCAACTGATGGTCATTGTTCGGGATAAAATACCCGAAAGAGGCATGGTACGGCCCTTGATGAAAGGAATGTGAACCTGGGGATACCGGTGTAGGGAGTGCGGAAAGGCGGGTTCGGGATACCCCAMGACTTCTAGGCSMKGAAGGGAACTATCCGTCGTTATTGGGGGGCCAAGCAGACGCTCGTCTCCTAACTGGTAACAAATCAACACCGAAGAACGAGGATTTGGATGAGGCCTCGTTTGGCAGTGTCGAGGTAGGGAGACAAGAATCGTGGACATAAAAAGATTGGACCCGTGGAAAATATAATTACAACAGGTAACCTTGGTCGAGTTGTATTAATGCTTTATTTCTAACATAACTTTGGGTTGGGACATAATATTCCTGAAAAACAGCAGTTTTCATGTAGCTAACGTTGGCTAGCTAACGCTAGCTAACCTTACATGTTAGTCAGATATTTGCCATGTCGCTATCCATCACCCATTGGCCTAGTAATGTTAATGATCTATTCCCCTTCTTAAATTGACAATTTTGCAAGTAGTTATAATTTGGAAATATAAAATGCTGTTTTTTTTTTAGTTACCTATCAGACATATTTGCCAACGAAGTGACCAACTTGCTAGTTAATAGTTAGCTGCACCAGGTGGCTTACGTCGGACGTCAGCTGGCTACTGTAGTTAACTAGCTAGCTAACAAACATTTAGCAACAAAAACATGTTTGGAATGCCATCACCAACAAGGCAGCCATACCCATAGACTAGCCAAGGGGGGAACCTGAATTATTGACACATGTCAACTAATGTAATGAACACATGATCATGAGTCATGACAATGTCTATCATGTTACTCTCATTGTTAGTATTTTGTCACCTGCAAGTGGATGATGGCACGCTGCCTGTATTCTTTGATCAGCTAGCTAGTTAGTTATCTAGCTAGTTGATTTGATATACTATTAACAAGTTGGTTGGTCGCTGGCCTGACCCTTCTTGCCAAAACTGTCAGCTAACTAGCTAAGCAACGAAGCTATGTGGGAAAATGACTCAATCAGATTCACTAATCTTATCACGATACTGTAATCACAGTTTTGAAACCATATTTGCTGAAATGTCCCTTGTCAGCACAAGAGTATGCTCAGCTCTTGCCTGTTTAGTCTTTGCTTCATTTCTTGTTGTTGATCAAGTTCTGTGTTGGAATCAGTGGTGGTGGTGACCTGATTTTTTAAAAAACAGGTGTGTCTGAGGTTATCCGTGAGTCAGTTTCTACGAATTTATAGTTGCATGCATCAACACATTCATCTATAGGCAACCCTGAACTGGTTGTGTCACTAAATCCTCAAGCTGTTGCTAGACGATTTCCAGCCCCTTGTATTCTTACTCTGTATGATGTTTGTCTGTGCTATGGACAGTAAACAGATCTGATATCAAATTGTGTGTTTCTTGCTCATTGTCCCTGCAGCCATGATGGAAGAACTGCACAGCCTGGACCCGCGACGCCAGGAGCTGCTGGAGGCTCGCTTCACTGGGGTCGGCGTGGCTAAGGTCTGTGTTACTACACTATATCGTTGGAGATGAGAGAGGCCTATATAGGGTCTTGCTCCTTTCCCGCTCCACCTTTTCTACTAATGTAGGACTGACCGCGGGATCTCAGTGTTGCACATCTACTTTAGGACCATATCTATCTTTCTTTGTCTCTCTCACCCCTTCTCTTTGTTTCTCCCTTTCTTTGTTTGATTCTCTATTTCTGGTTGAGCTTGGCCAGGGACCGGCTGGCCCCCTCCGCCTCTCTCTCTCTCTCTCTCTCTCTTGAGAATGTAGAGCTGTGTGTCTGTGTTTGTTGGCTGGTGTGATATGGTATCCTCGCCTACTGGCTCATGATGTGGTGGCTGCATATGCATGTGCAGAGGGCTGCCAAGAAGGGAGCAGGCAGGAGGGGGAAGTGGGGCAGGGAAGGGCATGAATGCCGGTCACCCTCATACGCGTAGAAACCCTGACCAGATGTTATGGCAGTAGCGCTCTGGCTTTTGATTAGAGGTCCTGCCTGGTGGTGCTGAGGTAAACTCCATCTTAGAGAGCTGCCTTTGTGGAAAGTGATCCGGAGCGCAGAGAGTGAATCAGAGCCAGGACTGGGCTCTATGCCAGCCATAGGCAGAACTGAACCCAGAGCACGGTGCTGTCGCAGAGAAAATGGCGGCTCCCGCTAAAGCATCACACCACGGCCACCCCGTCTGACCAGGGTCCGTCTGATAGAGTTGCAGTGTGTGGAAAGACTGGGATAGAGAGAAAGGAAGTATTAGCCTAGAGAGAGATGAGACGTTTAGCCTGCCCTGGTGTTATAGGTCTGAAAGCCCCAGGATGTGGTGGGGGCAGCTCAACCTGTGTCTCTCGACCTTGAACAGCCCTGTAGCTCTGCTCCCTATCAGTCATCCTGAGCTGCCTTATAAGCGTTGTGGGCGCGGCTTAAATCGGTCCAGTATTGGCGGCAGAGAGAAATGTGCTGTTTTTCAGCTAATTTCCTGCAATTCTATACATTTTTCCATGGAGCTGAGAGAATTTTGCAGTGTGAAAGCAAATTTCCTGCAATTCTAAGCATTTCTGTGTTCTTATGGTTAAACATTAGAACATAACCTATGGGGACCCCAATCGAGGCCCCTTGGCATGTACCCTGCATGCCACGTCAGTAATCCAGCCATTCCAAAAATAGTATTAAATAAATCGTTTTTGGAATTTTTGATTCTCCCTGACTGTCTAGCTAGTTTTTATTTGGGGGATTTCTAGTTCTCAAAGATTATATAACAATATATAGGTCAATTTATATTTTCTACATTCTGTCCATCCTTAAAATGTATTTCATTTAGCAGCGCCACTGCTAAGTGAATACAAGGGAAACACTGAAAGCCTTCCAATACCCTGAGTAGTAGGATTTTATAATTATTTGAACAAGGCTGGAGAGAATGAAGATGAAATAATGAAAGGCGAGAGTGTGAGGGAGAAAAAGATTGAGAGACCTACTCCCACCTGCATTAGTTATGTCTGATGTTCAGCAATTTCAGGTTCAATTTAGTTAGAGGGAGCAGCATTATGTGTCCAGAATGACTAAGTATATTTCTCTGATATGGCAGAGTCTGGTGAATTCAAAAGTGAGTCATTTGAGTGACAGGCATCACCTAGGCAACAGACATTTAGAATTGATAGGGTAGGTACACAGTGTGGAGACGAATGGTGATGATATTAGCTCAACCCTATTCCTCTCCGACTCTCTTCTGCTCTCTCTTTCTCTCACAAACAATCCCTCACCTTATCTGTTCACCAGAGAGTAGCCATGGGGAGAAACAGTCAGTCAAATGAAAGCAGAAAGCATAATCCCCATCCTTCCCTACCACACCCCTGGTTTAACTGTGAATTAAGTTTAGTCCCTCCTAGCCCTTGGCATATCCTTCCACTCTTTGTCTGACGTGTAATTGTGTGGGTTTGTTTGTTTGTTTTGAACAGGGTTCAGGCCACAATGAGTCGTCCAATCAGAGCCTGTGCAGCGTGGGCTCTCTCAGTGACAAAGAGCTGGAGGTCAGTGTCCCACAGCAGTGGCGCCATTAATCTTTTCACTCTTATATGATATTTTATACATCTTCCACTGTCTTAAAGTACAATGTGTTTCTCCTACTCGTTTTCCAGACCCCAGAGAAAAAGCCCAACGACCAGAGAACGAGGAAGAGGAAAGCAGAGCCGTACGACGGCAGTCAAGGTGAGATGTCTGTCTCCCTTCCTCCGTGATCTCTCTTTCACCTCAGTCGTGCCTTGCCGGCGGCCATTTTGTTGTCAGAATATATCAACGGCCCACAGATTTTCAGCCTTTTTTTCTCTTCTCCAGGGAAAGGAGGAGCAAGAGGACAGAAAATTAGTGATTATTTTGAGGTGAGTGTGCAAGGTGCACTTTTTGGCAAGACTCATCCATAGCTTTGAATTTCTTCGCCCTTCTTGTGACTTTTCCATTAAATCTGTCAGTTTGTGGGTGGTAGCGGTCCTGGTACCAGTCCTGCCAGGAGTCTCCCTCCAGTTGTCCGCTCCTCCCCACAACATCACTCCCTCTCCAACCCCCCAGGCACAGTGAGCGTGCTCCCTCACTTCTCCTTTCTTTTTCCGCCTCCCTTTTCACCGTGCCCTTTCCCCCCCCCCCATTCCTAACGAACCCATCGTGTCCTTCAAACTGACCTGAATGCAAAGCAGAATGTTACTGTGGTCCATGACATGATGTTAGTGGTATGTGTGGATGTCTTTGTATCCCAGATGCAGCAGGGCAGCCCGTCCTCTATGGGTTCAGCCAACACAGAGCACTCATCCTGTTCCCTAAAGCCTGTCTCCCTCTACATGAACCACAAAGCCACACAGGTAGCTGTTACCTTACACCATCTGTACACACACACACACACACACACACACACACACACAGAGCACTGGTGATGTCTGTAATAACTTCCTGTATAATATGACACGTCTCTGGTGAATGTTTGACTTCATCTCTCTTTCTCGTCCTCTGGTTCTCCTCCTGCAGTCTGACCTGACGGTAGAGAAGCTAACTGCTATGGAGAACAACAAGAACTCTGACCTGGAGAAGAAGGAGGGGAGGATCGATGACTTACTGCGGGTGGGAACACATCTGCCATCAACGTGCCCTTGTTTTTCCCATTCTGTCTTCTAATGGAATAACATGTTGTGGGCCTCGTCATGAGACAGGATGATGCTCCAGACATGGAAACAGATCTCTTCAGAACCTACTAACTGACATTTTAAAACAGCTTTGTTTCATTAAAAGGACTATTAATGAATGGGATTTTGACCCGTTCTGTTTCAGGCGAACTGTGACCTTCGAAGGCAGTTGGATGAGCAGCAGAGGATGCTGGAGCGGTACAAAGAACGCTTGAACAAATGCGTGACCATGAGCAAGAAGCTGCTGATTGAGAAAGTGAGTTCTCCCTCTGTCCCTACAACAGGCTTGGGAGTCTAGAATACCGTCACCCATGTCTATTTTCTCGACCAAGGATTAGCTTTCCCCAAGTATAACGTGTGTGTGTCTTCTCTCCCTCCCCCAGTCGAAGCAGGAGAAGATGGCGTGTCGCGACAAGAGCATGCAGGACCGTCTTCGTCTGGGTCACTTCACCACCGTCCGACATGGTGCCTCATTCACAGAACAGTGGACGGACGGATATGCCTTTCAGAACCTTATCAAGTAAGGGTCACTCAAAAGCCTCTCTCACTCTGCATCTCATCCTCCTTCATACTCCTCTCTACCCTCCTCTGTTGTTTTTAATCTTTCTCTCTCTCATACCAGCACTGACCCTCCCCGTCACCTGTCTGTGTGTCTCGTCTCTAGGCAACAGGAGAGGATCAACTCCCAGCGAGAGGACATAGAGAGACAGAGGAAGGCCCTGGCCAAGAGGAAACCGCCCTCAATGGCCCAAACCCCGCCCCTTAGCCTGGAGCAGAACAAACGCAAGAGCAAGGCCAACGGAGCCGAGAGCGACGCGTACGTTACCCCGCCTCTTCCCCTCTCTGTTTAAATGCATACATTTTCCCTGGTTTGGTTCTGTTTATGATGGTGAGTTTCTTCATCTTCCAGGTTATCACAGGCCGAGTATCACGAGCAAGAGGAGATTTTCAAACTAAGACTGGGCCATCTCAAGAAGGTGGTGTGCTGTTTACCTGCAATGTTTCTATGTTTTGTGTATGTACTTTGTGTACTGTTTATCTGTTGGTTCCTGTAAAAGTTGCTAATAAGCTTGCTGTGTGTTGCAGGAAGAGGCAGAGATCCAGGCTGAGCTGGAGAGGTTGGAGCGAGTACGGAACCTGCACATCCGCGAGCTCAAGAGGATCCACAACGAGGATAACTCCACGTACGTGCTCTCTACCGGTGTTCTCTTATTTGTGTTCTCTCTGTTTGACCTTTTAATCGAAATATGTCTGATTTCCGCAACAGGTTCAAAGACCACCCAACGTTAAACGACCGGTACCTACTGCTCTACTTACTAGGCCGAGGTGGCTTCAGTGAAGTTTACAAGGTGAGGGCACTCATTGGAACTGACCTTTTGTCACCATGGTCAAATGCATAGTTGTATACCCATTGAACAGCGGCGACATAGTCTAAAGGATTCCTCATAATGATGTACTTTCGATGTTCACCTGAATCCATTTTTTAAAGTCGGTGCCAAGGTTTCATATTGGTGCCAGGTTTCGCTCAGATATGATAAAGAATAATGGATGTGATAGAATGATTTGCTTGTAATTGATGTCATGTCTCTCACGTTTTGAAGGCCTTTGACCTAACGGAGCAGAGATACGTCGCAGTCAAAATCCACCAGTTGAACAAGAACTGGAGGGACGAGAAGAAAGAGAACTACCACAAGTGAGTTCCCTTTTTCTTATCATGGACAGACACCTTTTTTCTCAGAGTGATACGGGTAACAAAAGCACTTTGGTTTTAACATTGGAGTTTAACGTGGTCTCTTTTTCAGACACGCATGTCGAGAGTATAGAATCCATAAGGAGCTGGACCACCCACGGATAGTCAAACTCTACGACTACTTTTCACTCGACACAGACTCGTAAGTCCCCCCCCCAAAGAGCAGCAGAACATATCCAACACATCTTTGGAATAGAACGTGAGAATTTTGGGGGTTTCTAGTTCCGGTGTTATTTTTCTCTTTCAACTCTCTATCCTACTGTTTTGAAACAGTACCTCACAGTTGGTTCCTTTGTCTCTCGTGGTGGAACAGGCTCTGTACTGTTTCTAAACTAAAACAGTACCACACAGCTGATTCCACTCTCGTTGTTCTGTGCGGTTCTGGAGTTGAACAGTACCACATCCTCTCGCTCGCTCTCTCTCTTTCTCGTTATGTCCTAGGATCTGTACGGTTCGAGATTAAAACACTACCTCACCGTAGGTTCATCTGTCTCGTTGTGTTCCAGGTTCTGTACGGTTCTAGAGTACTGTGAGGGGAACGACCTGGACTTCTACCTGAAGCAGCACAAGCTGATGTCGGAGAAGGAGGGCCGCTCCATCATCATGCAGATGGTCAACGCCCTCAAGTACCTGAACGAGATCCGCCCACCCATCATCCACTACGACCTCAAACCCGGTGGGTACAAACAGCAGATCACACGGACACTAGCATGGCAGCAGTTACACTGCAATATTAGTACCAGGTCAACACTGATGCGATCACTTACAGTACCAGTCAAAAGTTTGGACACACCTACTCATTCCAGGGTTTTTCTTTATTTTTACTATTTTCTACATTGTAGAATAATAGTGACGACATCAAAACAATGAAATAACACGTATGGAATCATGTAGTTACCAAAAAAGTGTTAAGCAAATTCTTCAAAGTAGCCACCCTTTGCCTTGATGACAGCTTTGCACACTCCTGGCATTCTCTCAACCAGCTTAATCTGGAATGCTTTTCCAACAGTCTTGAAGGAGTTCCCACATATGCTGAGCACTTGTTGGCTACTTTTCCTTCACTCTGCGGTCCAACTCATCCCAAACCATCTCAATTGGGTTGAGGTCGGGTGATTGTGATTGTGGAGGTCAGATGCAGCACTCCATCACTCTCCTTCTTGGTCAAATAGCCCTTACAGCCTGGAGGTGTATTGGGTCATTGAGTCACAGATTTCCACTAGTCTAATGTCCATTGCTCGTGTTTCTTGTTCCAAGAAAGTCTCTTCTTCTTATTGGCGTCTTTTAGTAGTGGTTTCTTTGCAGCAATTTGACCATGAAGGCCTGATTCATGCAGTCTCCTGTCAACAGTTGATGTTGAGATGTGTCTGTAGCAGAGGTAACTCTGGTTCTTCCTTTCCTGTGGCGGTCCTCATGAGAGCCAGTTTCGTCATAGCGCTTGATGGTTTTTGCGACTGCACTTGAAGAAACATTCAAAGTTCTTGAAATGTTCCGGATTAACTGACCTTCATGTAATGATGGACTGTTGTTTCTCTTTGCTTATTTGAGCTGTTCTTCCCATAAAATGGACTTGGTCTTTTACCAAATAGGGCTATCTGCTGTATACCACCCCTACCTTGTCACAACACAACTGATTGGCTCAAATGCATTAAGAAGGAAAGAAATTCCACAAATGACCTTTTAATATGGCACAACTGTTAATTGAAACGCATTCCAGGTGACTACCTCATGAAGCTGGTTGAGAGAATGCCAAGAGTGTGCACAGCTGACATCAAGGCAAAGGGTGGCTAATTTGAAGAATCTCAAATTTAAAATGTGTTTTTGATTTGTTTTTTGGTTAATACATGATTCCATATGTGTTATTTCATAGTTGTGATGTCTTCATTATTATTCTACAATGTAGAAAATAGTAAAATAAAGAAAAGCCCTTTAGTAGGTGTGTCCAACTTTTGACTGGTACTCTACCTGTAAAGCAAGTTGAAACGATGACAGCAGACTAAAACGAGACAAGATACCTTTTCACTCGGTTATCTTTTGACTCTTAAGGCTGGTTTACAGTTGGTCTGTCGACATCGACAGTCTGTAGGCTGTTGTCGCAGTGACATCCTGAACGTTCTATCGTCGTCCGACATCAAACTTGTCGTTGTTGTCATGATATGCATGACAGCAGCCTGGTGGTCCAAATAGCATAACTGGTGTATTTTAACACCGATTAACCCATCCGTTAATTGGATATATGTTAATCTAGCAAGCCAGACAACTAAAAGCTAGAAACTAACCACGCAACAATGTTTTGGTTAGTTTCTAGCGTGTTAGAAGGTAGGCAGTTCAAATAATGACCAGAGCATAGCTGACATCTTTTTAGGGAAAGGGGGAAACCTAGTTAGTTGTACAACTGAATGCATTCAACTGAAATGTGTCTTCCCGCATTTAACCCAACCCCTGTGAATCAGAGAGGTGCATGAGGCTGCCATAATCGACATCCACGTCTTCGGCATTTGGGGAACTGTGGGTTAACCGCCTTGCTCAGGGGCAGAACGACAGAATTTTACCTTGTCAGCTCAGGGATTCAATCCGGCAACCTTTCGGTTACTGGCCCAACGCTCGGACCACTAGGCTACCTTTTTAGTACATTTTTATGAATTATTACAGGAAAGTAAACTCACAACAAGATCATTTTTCAAGGTAATGGCAAGCTAATTACAGAAAATAGCTTACGATTGCGAGTGTGACGTATTAAATGCAGGGCATTCTACCGGATATTTTTTTTGCTTGTCTCATTGCTGTCGCAGTCAGGTAACCATGACAACACACTTTTTTCATCGGTCTGTGACAAGGAAACCGAAAAGTGTCAGTGACAGTCTATAGACGTTCCACCGGAGTATATATGAAATGTTGTTTGGACCAGCGAAACTTGACGCATTTGAATTGTCTACAGACACGTCGTTAGACCAATTTTATAAACCAGCCTTGACCACATATTACTGAGAAATGTTCATTATGACCTTTTTTTGTCTTGACCTCTGACTTGTCTTTTCCTCAGGCAACATCCTCCTGGTGAATGGCACAGCCTGTGGTGAGATCAAGATCACCGACTTCGGCCTGTCCAAGATCATGGACGACGACAGCTACAACTCAGTGGACGGGATGGAGCTGACCTCGCAGGGTGCAGGGACCTACTGGTGAGGCGCCGCACAAACTACAACAATAGAACGACTGTCTTGTTTGGGTGATTGTTATTGTGGAAAGAGTGTTTCTCTAATAAATGATCTTCCCTTGCAGGTACCTTCCCCCAGAATGCTTTGTGGTGGGTAAAGAGCCTCCTAAAATCTCCAACAAGGTGGATGTGTGGTCAGTGGGAGTCATCTTCTACCAGGCTCTGTACGGACGCAAGGTAATACAAGCACGCACACGCTACTAACTCCTCTCAGAATTCTATTCATACTCTTTATACTCCATTTAAGAGATGAGGATGTTTTGTGTTGCTAACTTTTTCTTCTTTTCTTTCTTTGTCTTCGCCTCCAGCCCTTTGGCCATAACCAGTCTCAACAGGACATCCTCCAGGAGAACACCATACTGAAGGCAACAGAGGTGCAGTTTCCCCCCAAACCAGTAGTCACCCCAGAAGCTAAGGTACTGCTTGTTTTTTCTGACTGTCCCTCCCTCACCTTTCTGTCATTTGTTAGTCCATTCCTTAAATTCTGCCTCACCTGGTGTTGTTTCTCCAGCCCTCTTTCACTGGTCTGTTACTTTACGCATTCATCCCTTTCTGCTCTGTGCACAAACTCTTCCCCTGTCACAACGTCTCTAAATGTCCCCTCCTTTTCTCTCTCCAGGCCTTTATAAGGCGCTGTCTGGTCTACCGGAAGGAGGACCGTATCGATGTGCACCAGCTAGCCAGTGACCCCTTCCTCATGCCTCACATCCGCAAGTCTGTGGCCACGTCCGGGGCCTCTGGCACGGCTATACCCTCCACCTCCAGCTCCTCCAACAGCAGCGCCTCAAACTGAGCCCTCACTATCTATCTCACTACGAACTGACTGACCTGAGTGGAAGGTGGAGGTGGGGGTGGCTGCCTGATTTAGCCCCCTCACCACTTACCATCCTGCTTATGTCCCGCCATGGGCTCAGCACCCCAGGGAAACCTCTGGGGTGCAGGCAGGGGGAGCGTGAGGAATCATGGGTGAGGTGGAGGGGTGGGGTAATCAGTGTTCCAACTGCAACTTGGAGCCCTCCGTCCCCCATGTCCACCCACCCAGCTTCCCTGTCTCTCCCTCCCCTGAGGGGTGGTGTTGTTCTGGGGGTCAAAGCCCTAGGGTCCCCCCACAGTGAGGAGGGGGGCATGGCACTGAGCTGATGAGAAATGTTAAGATGAAAAGAATGGAACAGGGCTGCATTAGCTTTGAGAAATGGAAGGGACTGTTGGAAGACTCTGTTTTCCATCTTATACACACACCCACCCACCCACCATGCCTCGGAGTCGTCCCAGATGCTCTGGGTTCTCCTTTTGATAAATGCTTTGGTTGTCATCCAACCCCCTCCCCTGACTGACAGTACCAGTCTAGCCTGCCTTTAGACTGGACCTGAACAAGACCTATGGCATTCATTCATTTAAGCCACTCTCCTGGGTCCAGGTAGTTTTTGAAGGGAAACATACCCCCCCGTTTTAAATCCTGTGACCAAAGCTTAAAACTTCCAGATGGTGGCACTGTTCCGCTGCTGTTTTTATATTGGTTCTAGTTGTGTTACATGATATATGACGTGGAAAACGAATGAATGGTCCCTTTTTTAAGAATTGTTACTTTTACATTTTCTCAATTCTAAGGGAAAAAAAGCAATTGGTGGTTTTTAAATTTGTTTTCTTTTGTTTTTTTCCCTGTTCTCTTTTTAGTAATTGCCCCTTCATGAAAACACATATTTATTTAGGTCTGTTTTATTGAATTTTTTGCCAATAAAATGCAAGGGACTGGTTTACTCATTGTACTGTACTGTTGCGAGGAGATTGGGCCTTAGCAGAGAATTGCATAACCCATTAAATACTATTGGTTAAACTGTGCGATCTGAGTGTTTTGTGGGGGGGGGTGTGGTTCTGGTTGGGTTGTTTACTCTCAGAAAGCACGGCAAGCTCATTTCTCTGCATCAACAACACAAAAGCACACTTGTGTAATATTTATTATCTGTAACCTGGAATTTCCAGGGGGAAAAGGAAACCGGGAAGACCCAGATACAGCTGGAGAAGGTCTATCGAGGAAGAACTCAAATAATCAAGAACATCTTTGAAAGGGAGGTAGGTAGTCCAGCGGTTAAGAGCGTTGGGCCAGTAACCGAAAGGTCGCTGGTTCGAATCCCGGAGCTGACTACAGTTGAAGTCAGAAGTTTACATACACACTCAGTTTTTCACAATTCCTGACATTTAATCCTAGTAATAATTCCCTGTCTTAAGTCAGTTAGGATCACCACTATTTTAAGAATGTGAAATGTCAATAATAGTAGAGAGAATTATTTATTTAATTTCTTTCGTCACATTCCCAGTGGGTCAGATGTTTACATATGCTCAATTAGTATTTGGTAGCATTGACCTTTAAATTGAAACGTTTTACCCTAGTTAAACAGGTAGCGTTCCACAAGCTTCCCACAATAAGTTGGGTGAATTTTGACCCATTCCTCCTGACAGAGCTGGTGTAACTGAGTCAGGTTTGTAGGCCTCCTTGCTTGCACAAGCTTTTTCAGTTCTGCCCACATTTTCTATGGGATTGAGGTCTGGGCTTTGTGATGGCCACTCCAATACCTTGACTTTGTTGTCCTTAACCATTTTTCCACAACATTGGAAGTATGCTTGGGGTCATTGTCCATTTGGAAGACCCATTTGCGACCAAGCTTTAACTTCCTGACTGTTGTCTTGATGTTGCTTCAATATATCCACATAATTTTTCTCCCTGTGCACCCACAATCTGATGCTGCCACCCCCGTGCTTCACGGTTGGGATTGTGTTCTTGCAAGCCTCTTCCTTTTTCCTTCAAACATAACGATGGTCATTATGGCCAAACAGTTCTATTTTTGTTTCATCAGACCAGAGGACATTTCTCCAAAAAGTACAATCGTTGTCCCCATATGCAGTTGCAAACCGTAGTCTGGCTTTGTTTTATTACTGTTTTGGAGCAGTGGCTTCTTCTTTGCTGAGCGGCCTTTCAGGTTATGTCGATATAGAACTCGTTTTACTGTGGATATAGATACTTTTGTACCTGTTTCCTCCAGCATCTTCAAAATGCCATTTTCTGTTCTGGGATTGATTTTCACTTTTTGCAACAAAGTACGTTCATCTCTAGGAGACAGAAGGCGTCTCCTTCCTGAGCTGTATGACGGCTGCCTGGTCCCATGGTGTTTATACTTGCGTACTATTGGTTGTACAGATGAACGTGGTATCTTCAGACATTTGGAAATTGCTCCCAAGGATGAACCAGACTTGTGGAGGTCTACAATGTTTTTTCTGAGGTCTTGGCTGATTTCTTTTGATTTTCCCAAAATGTCAAGCAAAGAGGCACTGAGTTTGAAGGTAGGCCTTGAAATACATCCACAGGTACACCTCCAATTGACTCAAATGATGTAAATGAGCCTATCAGAAGCTTCTAAAGCCATGACATCATTTTCTAGAATTTTCCCAGTTGTTTAAAGGCACAGTCAACTTAGTGTATGTAAACTTCTGACCCACTGGAATTGTGATACAGTGAATTATAAGTGAAATAATTTGTATGTAAACAATTGTTGGAAAAATGTCCTAACCTACTTGCCAAAACTATAGTTTGTTAACAAGAAATGTGTGGAGTGGTTGAAAAACGAGTTTTAATGACTCCAACCTAAGTGTATGTAAACTTCCGACTTCAACTGTAGGTGAGATCTGTCGACGTGCCCTTGAGCAAGGCACTTAATCCTAATTGCTCCTGTAAATCGCTCTGGATAAGAGCGTCTGCTAAATGACAAAAATATTAAATGTATATAACGAAGTGGGGGAAACCAAAACAGATGGAAAAGTCTGAATGACCTAGAGACGGGTTGGCTGACAACGTCACGAGAATGTGGACACATCGATGAGGAAGAAGGCCATGTGGTGGTATGATTAAAATAGCAAACAACCATGTGGGGAGTCGTAGGTGGCTAGTTTAATCTCGTTGATACTGTGTTGAGGTGTTTTGACTCATGTCTGTGCTAATATGGCTCAAATTTGCTAGCTAACCAACAACTGTATTGATGTATTTGAGAGACAAGTGCTCCTTGTGCAAATGTATTTGTTTTCAATAAACATTTTGAGACAAAATATAGTTTACATGTCAACAATCTAAACCAACCCTGTCTGTTTTGCCCCATTTTTGCTTATGTGTTTTGTTGCTAAACAACCAACCCGTCTATGCTCCCCACGGACCCCGAGGTACTGCACCTGGTCCGCGGTCAGATCTCAACATCTCTCTTTCTATACACTGTATATCTTTTTTTACATTCGATTTTTTTAAATGAATATTACAAAAAACAAATTAAATGAATTTTGGCCAAGAGATCTGTAGAATAAGTTGAGGGTGTAATACAATACAGTGTAATATGATTCATCTGCAATTGATGTTCTTAATAATTAACCCTGGGCAACATGGGCCTGGATATTGGTATCCACAGTACTCCACCAATTATCAACTCCATCCTTATTCTATTTTAGTTTACGTAAATGCACTGTACTTTAAGCTTTAAAACTGAAACGTTTTCTCTCTGCCTCATGACAAAATGTGTAGAATTGCAGGATATACGCTTTAAAGCTGAAACAACAAAAAATCTCTGCCCCATGAAAAAATATGTAGAATTGCAGGACATTTGCTTCTCTCCGATGCCAGGAGATGGAGCTTTAAAATGGTTTGTCCGGCCATGCACTGCCAAAGTCAAAGTAGAACTCCTTGTATTCTATTTTTTTTTATCCCACTCCAGTTGTGTTCTGATTATGACGGGGTCCCTGATGAATTTGCTATCACAAAAGGGGTCCCCGGCCCAAAAAACGTTTGAGAGACCCTGAAGTAATTATCTATAATACAACTGTCACATTATTGAATGAATGATTGGGCTCACGCAGTGCTGAATTGATGCCATGAGCGATGATCACTCTACCATTGAACCACACTGGTATAAAATGTATGGGTAGGCCATAGAGATAGAAGCTCAATCTAGTTCTGTGGGTAGGCTACTACCTTGCATGGTGCATTCGCACGTTGTTTAAAATGTGTGTTAAACTGAGTGTGGTTGTGTGCAGTGCACTGCCAAAGCCACAGATCAATAATGATCAGTGGACAGGGAGACAGCCAGGGCCCTGAGCCATGCATACTGCTAATGGTCCAACAACGGCTGTGTTCACAAGAGAGAGGATGAAGCTAACACATCAGTGACACCAGCTTTGAACTGTTAGGCTACGTGTGCAGATTGTACACACACACACACACACACACACACACACACACACACACACACACACACACACACACACACACAACACACACACACACACACACACACACACACACACACACACACACACACATTATCCGCCAATGTAAGATTGTTCTGATTGATGCATCATTCTTGCATTTCCCAACAGATTGACATTGGATTGTTTCCACTCCCCCACATCCACCACTAACAATACCCAACACGGAATCATTCCAGGGGTGAATAAAGACGATTCCATGTGAAACTATGTGCACCATGGCATCTTAATTGATTCACGAGGAAGGGACAGCAATAATGTGATAATTAAATCATCCAGAATACTTTCTTCACAACAGTGGAGGCCAAGAAGCCATCACTTTAGTATTTATTACACATATTTATGAGTTGGCTTTGGGTCTCTGGCTTTGGAATGGGAAGTAAAACGTGTTTCTTGTTGCAATCTCACGTGGATGATCTGTGTGCATAACTGTCACCCCACTGCTGATTTGGGGAATGATTCTGAGTCAGAATCTAGTAAAATAAAACATTTATGTTTTCAATCTTTACTGTAGTTTTAAATAAGCTAAATCGAGTGTATATAGGTGTAAACATTTTTTTAAATATATTTGTAATGCCAATACCTTATTTTCAAGGAAACAAATAGGCCTAGGCTAGCTAGGCTACATTTTTGCAGCATGTAGCGTATCACAAGCAGGGATGTTGTTACAATGTAACAGCGGGGCAGATCTCAAGAAGATGCAAGGTAACAATGTTGCAAGTCTGAGATTCTGAGATACAATGTTGCATATTTGCAATACAATGTATCTAGTTTGTGCACAACTGTGTATGCATGTGAGGCGGGCTAGAGTATGGTGACGCTGACGCAACGCGTCTGCTAACTTCACTTTTAACGACGCACTAAAAAGACACAGAGCCCACTCTACTCCTCCTCTCTTCTGCACCCCATCATACTCACCACCACTCTACCCATCCGTCCCGAAAGGAAAGCTTTCAAAAACATTTGCTCCGATTTACAATTTGCTGAGCAATAGCGGGCATGCCACGCTGCGACCGAAACAAGGATTCGAGGAGAACATGGAAAAATTGCCTTCACTTTTACAAATGCACTTTATATTTATTKATCTTTAGTCTGGAACTAAACAGCAGCGTTTCAGGTAAGATCAATATGTTGCTGTCGAATGCTTCTCGGCTTTTCATTCAAGGAAAACTCTGGAGACCGAGAGTCTCTTTGTTATGGCACGTCTGAATATCCACCTAAAGCTTATTTAGCTTTTTTTGTTTTGGGGTAGGAGACCTGGTGGGATTTTACTGGTACTTTTTTTATCTGAAATTCACTGATGCATTGGAATGCCACGAAAGTCCAAATTCTGAGTGGAACCAGATGTGTGTGTGAGTGAGTGTGTGTGTGTGTGGGGGGGGGGGTATGTGTTTTCTCGTTTGGAAACTTGAAGTGAAGTCAAATATACTTTGCTCTAATCTTTGGAAACTTAAAATGGTATAATGTCCACACCTCTGTTCTGTAAACTGATAGGGACTGACGCGTTGCATTATTTGCACCTCGGGCAGATGTACCTTTACATCCTGTTATACAATTAGTCATCTCTTCCCGTTCTGCTACCTGTAGGGCTTTGGACACGAAGTGACCTCTCGCTTTTGAACACTGACCTGCCTACTCCTAGGCATGCTATGGGTCGATTTGTAGAGATTAAATCTAGGTTAAAAAAATAAATAATCCATGAATGAAGACGGATAACACTAGGCTATAACAGTTATTTCAGAAATACACCACTGTCTCTCTGAAATGAAGACAAAGAGGCCCAGTAACCAACTGACTGTAGACAACTTTTGAGGTGGGCCAACTAAAAACTGAAATTCTCAATTCCTCCCATGTGGAAACAGAACTTAATTGAGCCTGGCCAACCTGTATCACAACATCCAGAGGCAATTTAACTTTCAACAAGATGTATTCAGTTCTTTGATACTGAGGTCTACGACCGTGTGTTATGCGGTCAGAATTAGTTCAGTTAGTACAAGGGAGGGAAAACAGTTCAACAAAGCTGAGATTGAGATTCAAGGTGATGAAGTAAATAAGAATCATATACTGTAATTCACCAGGTTCTGTTATTACTGTATTATTACATCATTGTTTTTGTTTTCTGTGTGATATTCTCCAAAAGCACAGTTGTGTCAGCTCTCAACACAATGTCATGTAGGCCAGATATATTGTTGTTGTGTCTAGCTGTTACACCTGCAGTGCAGATGTTACTGGGTTTGTTTGCCAACTGCAAAGCAAGGCAGATCTCTCATTCACATGCTTTCATTCTTGTTTTCCACCATTTCTATTTATTCTGTCTTTTTAGACACTTATTCACACCCTGAGGTCTTCCTGAGTGTACAGGTCTCAGAACAATCCCTCTATCCTGGGGCATGTTCTTACCTTTAGGATCATGGAGGAATTTCAGGTACCACCCTGTGTCTTTGGACTACCAGCTGACAGAAGCAGGGAAGCCAACAGCCTGATCAGCCCCTAACCCCCCCCCCCCCCCCAACCACCCACTAAAGGGCTGATCAGCCCCTAACAAATCCCACCCACTCACTGCTGCTTCTCCTCCCCTCCCACTGAGATGTTTCCTGGGTGGGGGCCTACCACAGCTCCAGCAGTGTCAGAGGCTGGCCTGGACCGTCATAAAATAAACAGAAACAAACATACTAACAGGCTGGAATTTCCTGTCAATTTGTTGGTTGCTGTTTTTACTGAACAAGGACATGTTCTGTTTTATAAAGCTTACCCGGAAAACAAGCGTCCCCTTTCATCTCAAACATCTGTCAAAATAAGAAAAAGGTTCAAGGACAATCCTTTGGTCCCACCACCACACCTTCATCTAGACCTGGGGGTCTTTAACCTGATACCAGAATCTATCATCATTGTTGTTCTTATCCACTAACATCCACCCACACTTTTACTCCACTTTGCTTTAAAATCTACGGGAGTCAAATGTTTGTTATCTCAAATTTCTATCACAATATGGTTCCCAGTCCCAGTGCCACCATCTCTACAGTACGTCTCACCTCAGTGTGGATCAAGTCAGTCACCTTTGTTTCATGTACCTCAGCCTCCACTGGACCTCTGTGCTCCAGCTCCAGTGCCCTGCTCACACCCCCACGCCCAGAGAGACCTCATCAACACACCAGCCAGAGTTGGAGGAGAAGAAGGTGGTTCTGGGAACATCAACCTCTCTGCTCTTGGCTCCTTGTGTTCCGTTGTTCTTGGCTGCAGGTTTAAGCCTCTCTCTTTTGCAGCAGGAAACTGGCGTGGGTCTAAGTAGGGTGACGGGGCAGGGAGTGGGAGAGAGGGAGAGGAGGGATCAGGCTAGATGGGTGTTGTTCTGGTTGTATTTCCCCAAGGTTTAACTTTCGCCAAGATTCAGTGAAGCTGTTGATCTGTGCTTTACTGTATTCGCATCAAACATTTTCAAATCCGCTTCTGGAATTACATTCAAAGTTTGTCTTTTACTTAGCAGAGCCGTCTGAGGTTGAACCAGCACTTCAAAACACAGCTGCAGGGCCCAGGTTTGAACACTTTGAGAAGTTAAGAGCTGCTACTTCACAACATCAGTGACATCAGCACCCAGCTGGTTGGGTACTAGTCGTGGCCTGTGGGAAATTAGTCATCAAGTCCAATCAAGGTCTAACAATCCAGGTCTACGTTTTACTGCCTTGGTAGCAATAGAAAACCAACATTCCTTTTGTGGTGGCTCTTATTCTCATCATGACAAAAGACAAAAGGACATCAGGCGGCTTTTAATAAAAATGCACGTCTCCTAAAAACTCCTCTTACCACACCGCCGTGAGTGTTGCTAAGCCAAGCGTTAGCATGGGCACAACTATCGTTATTGTAAGCCGTGTCAAGGAAATCACACGCCACTGGAAGCAGCGCTGCTTGCTTCCGAGCATCCGGCTTAAGTCAGCGCTGTAGATGTCCAAAATGAATTCATTGTTCTGTACAGTGTTTTGACAAATTTAGGAGGGGCAAAGTTGATCCTGTAATCTGCTCACAGCTGGGGTGGATTGCCTGTCATGACAGAGTAGAGCCAATTAAAAGAACAAATAGAATGGTTGGATTTTCAGACCGAGGTAGCTGGGAGCACTGCTAAAAGTTTTGGCATGGACCACAAGCTAAGAAAGATCATTGAATTGAGAGGCATCACAGACTGAGTGACTTTGCTGAACTGTCTGATCTACAGGGTCCATACGGTATGGCATTAACAGGACTCAGTTTGTCTCTGCTGTTGGAGAACTGTAGAGAATGCTTGACTAACTGTAGCAAGGTTATTGAACACATGCCATTTAATGGAAATGACAGACAATGAGTTCCCTGGAGAGAAATGAATCCATGGAAAGTTTTTTTTATTCCAGACTGTTATGGATTGTGTTACGTTAATAATAGGAGTCTGACATTATAAACTCATGGAAAGGCAGACTTGTCAATGTTAAGACATTCAGTTGCTTTTTGTCTGTTGGAATCTGCCCCTCATTCTTCTACTTCAATGACGAAGGTGCTATCTAGAACCAAAAAGGGTTCTTCGGCTGTCCCAATAGGAGAACCCTTTGAACAACCCCTTTTGGTTCCAGGTAGAACCTTTTCCACAGAGGAACCCAAAATAGTTCTACCTGGAACCAAAAAGGGTTCTTCAAATGGCGACAACTGCAGAACTGGGCTCCCGAGTGGCACTACATCTCAGTGCAAGAGGCGTCACTACAGACCCTGGTTCGATTCCAGGCTGTATCACAACCGGCTGTGATTGGGAGTCCCATATGGCGGCGCGCAATTGGCCCAGCGTCGTTAGGGTTTGACCGGTGTAGGCCGTCATTGTAAATAAGAATTTGTTCTTAACTGACATGCCTAGTTACATTTTTAAAAAATAACAATTTTTTTCTAAGAGTGCAGAGTAAAGATTTTTCCAGAGGTGCACCATTACCATGTGAAAAAAAAGGTATTTTGACTTCTGACTCTTTATTGCATCACAATTAGTGGACAGTAAACAGGACTAACAGCACGTTGCTACAACGACACGTCTGCAGCAGTCAGCGCCAGCTGGTAATTGTGTCTGATTACACTGTACAAAGCACTGCCAGTGGAGGCTCTCACAGCTCTGTGGAACCACTCAGCCATTGTGTTTTGTAACTACAGCGTTCGCAGCATCTGGAAGCCGACCAAGGCCACAAGCTGACTATTATTTCTCAACAACGTCGCAACAGAGGTTGTGTGAGTCTGAGAAAAGCTAGTGCTATACACTGATTGAAGGTCTGCTTCATAACCACTTTGGAGGGACTCTTTTTATGGAGATTCTCCATCATTTTAGTGTTGGTAGTGCTGCAGGGACCGTGTTGCTAGTTCTGTGAGAGAGCTACAGTGGACTGATTAGATGACTTGAGGAGGTTTTTGTACTACAGGCCAGGACACCTATTCTGTGTGTGGACTGAAGTACCCCCATACCAGAGCCATTTGATTCAGAAGGGCTGGGTTAAATGCGGAAGACACATTTCAGTTGAATGCCTTCAGCTGTGCGACTGACTAGGTATCCCCCTTTCCCTATGTTCAGTCCAACGCCCAGTGATCTTTCCCACCTTCCTCACATCCTGGCCCCTCGGAGGGCCCCGTGAAGGAGGAATGCTGACGGTCTCTCTCTCTGTTTCTCTTCTCTGGACCCAGATTCACGAAGGAGACCTTCTGTTTGTTTTGGAGTCATTCCTTTTTTCTCCTTGCTCTTTGTGTTCACTTAACATCACAGCTGCACTCCCCATCCTCTCTTTCTTCCTCTCTTTCTCTCCCTTTCCATCTCTCACTCCATCTCTCGCTCTCTTCCACCAGTGCGCACACTTTTGATTCACCTGGCCTTAACCTCCCAATCCCCAATCCCCATAATCCCCCCCCCCCCTTGCAGGAGAATAAAAATAAAATATTGGAGAAGAAGTGGGAATGAGAGAAAACCACACTGGGTTTTTGAGAAGGCTGTTGGGTTCTCTTCCCGACATTCCAGTCATAGATGCTGGATTCCAGCCAGTATCGCCTAGCTAGCTTAGAGTTAAATATCTCACTTTCTCTCTACCTCCTCCTCTTTTCAGTTCATACAGGGTTGCAGTGTGTACAGTATACATACTCTTGTATTACACAGAGCCTACAGTAGAGACCCAATGCGCATGGCACATTGACATATACATTACTACATAAGGATGAACGAAGCCAAGGTACAGTTCATGACATTTCATTGTAACTTTTTTTGAGGATTAACTGTAGGGTCACTCGGTCTGGGTAAATTACTGCCATAATTAAGTAAAGTAATGACATGTATTCTATCCGATATTGACAACAGAAACATCTTAAAATATGAAACCAGGCTTTTTCTCCTGATAAAGTTCCAAACCAGTCCCCCCAAAACCCCCAGACCGCCCAGTCCTCATTTCGTTCTTCAGCCAACCTCCCCTCACATGACATTCAGACCACAGACTCCCCGTGAGGAGAAAGGCCATTCCAGGTCACACGTCTGAAATGGGGCAAATATCCCAGAATCTGACAGGAAATAACAAACACATAGACATTACCAACGTTAATAGACGCGTGAAAAAACACGTGCAACCACATTTTCAAAGCAGCAGGCCCGTCCAATTAACACGTGTCTAGACACATAACCTGGGTCAATGTCTGCTTAAGTTGATACAGGTTTGTGAGCCTCCTATGGTCTTTTAAATACGCAAATTAAATGATTTCTTTCCCCAACTTTCTTGTCTGTTTTGTCATAGATGTGAGAGGAGATATGACAGTGGGCTAGGTATCATTGTGAGAAAGCTAGCCTTTCGACAGCACCACAACCAGCTGAAATGTGCTTGCTCTAACAAAGCAGGACATCCATTAACAGTGATATTGATCGTGTTCCGGCTCTCTCCACATTAGCAGCTAAAGATGGAATAATTTCTGAACAGTGTTATTGACTGTCCTCTCTCTCTCTCTCTTTGTATCTCTCTATGTGTGTGTCTCTCTCTCTCGGTTTATCTATCTCTCTCTCCACAGAGCCTGTGAATGGTGATGTGTTTGTGTTCTTCCACGAGGGGGCTCAGGGCTGTCTAGGGGTGCAGGGTCACTCCCTGTCCCTGTCCGAGTCCTGCGAGGATGGCGCCCAGAAGTGGAAGTGGGTGACCCGGGGCCGGCTCTTCAACCTAGGCTCCTCTCTGTGCCTGGGCCTGACAACAGGCAACTACAGCTCCAGGGAGGATGTCTCACCGCTGGGCGTCTACCCCTGTGACAGAGAGCCTCCAGGGGTCCGATGGACCTGGTACTGTGCCCATGTGTTGGAGAACCTCAACCTGTACCTGCCGTCACCCTCGCATCCTGTTAACCCCTCCGCTAACTCCTCAGTGGTGGCCTGGGATGTCAAGCCCCCACGAGAGGGGCTCAAGTGGAGGCTCTTTGGGGACGATCAGGACCTGTGTTCTAGGACCTATCGTGGTAAGGAGAAGAGCTTCTGCTTCTGGTTTACAAAGTCATTCTAGTGGATTACAAAGGGTTGAAGGCGCCATTTCGGTACTCTTTGTCTGATAAATTGAAGTGTAAGTTGAGCAAGTCATTCTGGCCAGGAAATGACTGACATGTACAGTTGGAGTCGGAAGTTTACATACACCTTAGACAAATACATTTCAACTCAGTTTTTCACAATTCCTGACATTTAATCAGAGTAAAATTCCCCGTCTTAGGTTAGGATCACTACTTTATTTTAAGAATGTGAAATGTCAGAATAATGGTAGAGAGAATTATTTATTTCAGATTTAATTTTTTTCATCACATTCCCAGTGGGTCAGCAGTTTACATACACTCAATTAGTATTTGGTAGCATTTCCTTTAAATTGTTTAATTTGGGTCAAACGTTTCAGGTAGCCTTCCACAAGCTTCTCACAATAAGTTGGGTGAATTTTGGCCTATTCCTCCTAACGGAGCTGGTGTAACTGAGTCAGGTTTGTAGGATCCTTGCTCACACACGCTTTTTCAGTTCGGCCCACAAATTTTCTATAGGATTGAGGTCAGGGCTTTGTGATGGCCACTCCAATACCTTGACTTTGTTGTCCTTGAGCCATTTTCCCACAACTTTGGAAGTATGCTGGGGTCATTGTCCATTTGGAAGACCCATTTGCAACCAAGATTTAACTTCCTGTCTGATGTCTTGAGATGTTGCTTCAATATAACCACATAATTTTCCTCCCTCATGATGCCATCTATTTTGTGAAGTGCACCAGACCCTCCTGCAGCAAAGCACCCCCACAACATGATGCTGCCACACCCGTGCTTCACGGATGGGATGGTGTTCTTCGGCTTGCAAGCATCCCCCCTTTTCCTCCAAACATAACGATGGTCATTATGGCCAAACAGTTCTATTTTTGTTTCATCAGACCAGAGGACATTTCTCAAAGAAGTACGATCTCTGTCCCCATGTGCAGTTGCAAACCATAGTCTGGCTTTTTTATGGCGGTTTTGGAGCAGTGGCGTCTTCCTTGCTGAGCAGCCTTTCAGGTTATTTCGATATAGGACTCATTTTACTGTGGATATAGATACTTTTGTACCTGTTTCCTCCAGCATCTTCACAAGGTCCTTTACTGTTCTGGGATTGATTGACACTTTTTGCACCAAAGTACATTCATCTCTAGGAGACAGAACGCGTCTCCTTCCTGAGCAGTATGACGGCTGCATGGTCCCATGGTGTTTATACTTGCGTACTATTGTTTGTACAGATGAATGTGGTACGTTCAGGCGTTTGGAAATTGCTCCCAAGGATGAACCAGACTTGTGGAGCTCTACAATTTATTTTCTGAGGTCTTGGCTGATTTCTTTGGATTTTCCCATGATGTCAATCAAAGAGTTACTGAGTTTGAAGGTAGGCCTTGAAATACATGCACAGGTAGACCTCCAATTGACTCAAATGACGTCAATTAGTCTACCAGAAGCTTCTAAAGCCATGACATCATTTTATGGAATTTTCCAAGCTGTTTAACGGCACAGTCAACTTAGTGTATGTAAACTTCTGACCCACTGGAATTGTGATACAGTGAATTATAAGTGAAATAATCTATCTGTAAACAATTTTTTGAAAAATGACTTGTGTCATGCACAAAGTAGATGTCCTAACCGACTTGCCAAGACTACAGTTTGTTAACAAGAAATTTGTGGAGTGGTTGAAAAACGAGTTTTAATGACTCCAACCTAAGTGTATGTAAACTTCCGACTTCAACTGTAATTATAGAAAGTGATGGTGGTGGTTACTTGTTGGTTGACAAGTAAAATAACAGTATTTTGTTTCGGTATGGAGCAACAAGACGTTAGTTTTAATCTGGTAGAACGGGGGAGTCAGCCATTTTGCAATAGAAAATACAAGCCAGAATATGGTTTGTCTCTATTTCTCCCAACAGTGCTTGTAAATTAAATGCTGAGGCAGGGTTAGTCAGCTGTGTTGTACTGTTGAGGAGGGTACAGCTGTATCTGTTCAGACGCATGCTGCAATTTTTTGCCCTGGGCCTCTCTGTTGACTGTATGACTGACTGGCAGCCCGCCAGCTAGACAGCTAAGGAAAGCCCTCTCTCTCTGTGTTCGTAAACTCAAGATGTAAACAGTGGAATGCCCTTTCCCTCACATAGACTACGGTAGAGCTGGGACATTATACCGGAAATTATCGACACCGACGATAACAATCATTTATCGCGGGCCTTTTCCTGATATGGTTCATTACGATACGTAGCCTGTACTAGAGAAATGTGAAGTTTGAAATGAAATAAGTGTGTTAATATGGGTGATTATTAATGGGACAGTTGATGGTTACAACCATCAAACTAGTAGTAGTTTAAATGAAATGTTTAAAAAAAACTTGTTGCACATTAATGTTATAAACTATCCTTCTATTTATCGTCATCGTATCAATTCAGGCAATTTATCACGATCTGGATTTTTGTCCATATCGCCCAGCTCTAGCCTACGGTATGTTAGTGTTTATGTAGGACTTAGGAGTTGAAGCCCCTGCTTAAGAGTTAGCAGTGTGGTGTCGAAGCAAAGCCTTGTTTCCACTATTATTATTATTATTATTATTCATACAGATATCAAATGTCATAATTTAAGTTGCACTGACAGCCATTCTGCCGGGCTTAGTCTTTGAAATACTGTCTCTAGCCTGTCTGACTGCAATTAAAACCAGATCTCCTACAACCTAAGTCCAGAAAACGACTTATTTACTTTCCTCCTCTATCTTTCCTCTCCTTCTTTACTTTCCTCCTCTATCTTTCCTCTCTTCTTTCTCTCTCCTCTATCTTTCCTCTCCTTCTTTCCTTTCCTTCTATCTTTCCTCTCCTTCTTTACTTTCCTCCTCACTATCTTTCTCTCCCTTCTTTAACTTTCCTCCTCTATCTTTCCTCTCCTTCTATTCCTCTCCTCCTCTACTCTTTCCTCTCCTTCTTTCCTTTCCCTCCTCTATCTCCTCCTCTCTCTTTTACTTTCCTCCTCTATCTTTCCTCTCCTTTACTTTCCTCCTCTCCTCTTTCTCTCTTCTTTATTTCGCTCCTCTCTCTTCTCTCCTTCTTACTTCCTCCTCTATCTTCCTCTCCTTCTTTACTTTCCTCCTCTATCCTTTCCTCTCCTTCTTTACTTTCCTCCTCTTATCTTTCCTCTCCTTCTTTACTTTCCTCCTCTATCTTTCCTCTCTTTACTTTCCTCCTCTCCTCTTCCTCTCCTTCTTTACTTTCCTCCCTCCTCTTTCCTCTCCTTCTTTACTTTCCTCCCTCTATCTTTCCTCTCCTTCTTTACTTTCCTCCTCTATCTTTCCTCTCCTTTACTTTCCTCCTCTCTCTTTCCTCTCCTTCTTTACTTTCCTCCTCTCTCTTTCCTCTCCTTCTTTACTTTCCTCCTCTATCTTTCCTCTCCTTCTTACTTTCCTCCTCTATCCTTCCCTCCTTTACTTTCCTCCTCTATCTTTCCTCTCCTTCTTTACTTTCCTCCCTTTCTTTCCTCTCCTTCTTACTTTCCTCCTCTATCTTTCCTCTTTTCTTTTCTTACTTTTCCCTCCCTCTATCTTTCCTCTCCTTCCGTCTCCTTCCTCCTCTATCTTTCCTCTCCTTCTTTACTTCCTCCTCTATCTTTCCTCTCCTTCTTCACTTTCCTCCTCTATCTTTCCTCTCCTTCTTTCCTCTCCTCCTCTATCTTTTCCTCCTCCTTCTTTCCTCCATCCTTTCACTCCTCTCTCTTCCTTCTCTCCTCTTTTTACTTTCCCTCCTCTATCCTTCCTCTCCTTCTACTTTCTCCCTACCTCCTCTCCTCTTTACTTTCTCCTCTATCCTTCCTCTCCTTCTTTACTTTCTCCTCATCTTTCCTCTCCTTCTTCACTTTCCTCCTCTATCTTCCTCTCCTTCTTACTTCCCTCCTCTATTTTCCTTTCCTTCTTTACTTTCCTTCTATCCTTCCCTCCTCTTTACTTCCTCTCTCTCTTCCTCTCCTTCTTTACTTCCCTCTCTATCTTTCCTCTCCTTCTTTACTTTCCTCCTCTATCTTTCCTCTCTTCTTCACTTTCCTCCCCCTCTATCTTTCCCCCTCTCCTTCTTTCATTTCCTCCTCTATCTTTCCTCTCCTTCTTTACTTTCCTCCTCTCTCTTTCCTCTCCTTCTTTACTTTCCTCCTCTCTCTTTCCTCTCCTTCTTTACTTCCTCCTCTCTCTTTCCTTCCTTCTTTACTTTCTCCTCTATCTTTCTTTCCTTCTTTACTTTCCTCCTCTATCCTTCCTCTCCTTCTTTACTTTCCTCCTCTATCTTTCCTCCTTCTTTACTTTCCCTCCTCTATTCCTTTCCCTCTCCTTCTTTTTTCTCTCTTTTTCTATCTTCTTTACTTTCCTCCTCTATCTTTCCCTCCCTTTTCTCTCCTCTATTCCTCTCCTTCTACTTTTCCTTCTCTTTCCTCCTCTCTTCCTTTACTTTCTCCTCTATCTTTCCTTTCCTTCTTTCCTTTCCTCCCTCTATCCTTCTCTCCTTCTTACTTTCCTCCTCTATCTTTCCTCTCCTTCTTTACTTTCCTCCTCTATCTTCCTCTCCTTCTTTAATTTCCTCCTCTATCTTCCTCTCCTTCTTACTTTCCTCTCTATCTTTCCTCTCCTTCTTCACTTTCCTCCTCTATCTTTCCTCTCCTTCTTTACTTTCCTCCTCTATCTTCCTCTCCTTCTTTACTTTCCTCCTCTACTCTTCCTCTCCTTCTTCACTTTCCTCCTCTATCTTTCCTCTCCTTTTCTTTCCCTTTTTTGTGGCGAGGCAAAAGACATTTGAAACTTTTAACTGCCATTTCTACAACTTGCTTTTGTGAATCAACAGGCGTGCTGATAATGAATGCCACGGACATTAGTCACTCCTGCTGTGTAGCTAGCAGGCTAGCAGCTTGACACGAACCAGCCACTGGTGGAGGAGAGAGGGAATGAAGGAGGGAGGGAAGGAACTTTTCTAGGCCTTTCCCCCTTTTTAACACATATGCCCTACTTTCCAATGGCCTGCTAGTTCTCTGTGTGTTTTGGTAAACATCGCAAACACCCTTCTAGTCTTTTCTCTTTACAGCTCTCTCTCTCTCTAACCGCTCTCTTTCTCCCTTTCTCCCGCGCCTTTCTCTCTCTCTCTTTCTCTCGCTCTCTCTCTCTCTCTCTCTCTCTCCTCTCTCTCTCTCTCTCTCTCTCTCTCTCTCTCTCTCTCTCATCTACGCTCTCTCTCTCTCTCCTCTCTTCTCTCTTCTCTCTCTCTCTCTCTCTCATCTCTCTTGTCCTCGCTCTCTTCTATCTTTCCTCGTCACTCTCGCTCTCCTCTCTCTCTCTTTCTCCACACGTGTCTTGGAGAATTGATTTGCATTTTCCCCCTTTTGCCCTCTCCTTCATACCCCGCCGTCCAGTGGAATGCAGAGGCTACCGGGGTGGCAACCCCTGGGCCATTTTGGTCAAACTGTGGAGATCAGGTTTTCTCAAAATAATGTTCATTCCACTCTCAAGAAATAATGAGTTTAGTTTTACACTAGCGAGTCTCAATAATAAGACTGGAACAATAAGTAACTAAGAACAGGGCTGCGCTGGTATAATATAAAACTCGTAATATATTATATTTTATTAGAGAAGGTTTTTTGGGAAAGAGGTGTCCTTTCTACCCTTGTCAATCTATAGTGAAAAAGTTACTTTTCTGGCAGCTACAGTGAGAACCAGTAATATTGAGTTTTTAATAAAAGCTTTGCTCCTGACTGTATTATTTTTCAGAATGAAAATCGTTTGATTGTTTTCCGATATCTGCGTCTATTTTTGGTTTATATGTTACCTCTGATGGAGCTATCCCATACCTTTTTGGTCAAAAATCACACTTTGGGTGTGTCCTTAAATTTCCTGTAATATATCTTCTATTTATTAATCCGTTTAATTGCACGTCTTTGAGTACAACAGATTTGTTTACTCAGAACGATCCACACAATCAACAGGGAACAGGAAAGTGGCGCTTCAGTGCATCCGGGATGTGAAGTCTTCCATCGTGTGGCTGTTGCAGAGAATCTATACTTATCCAGGGGAACTCTCGCGGTCCTTGCCGCTGCTATACCTGCCCTCAATGTACGTATTGGCCTGGTTCCACAACTGCCACCAGTTTGGCAGAAGGAGGACGGTACCTGGTGGTGTGCCACCACCTTCGACTAGGCAAGGACGAACGCTGGGGCTTCTGTCCTGTTAAAAGTGAGTCACTGTCTTGCACAGCTATGGTTCCTCCTCCAACCTCCGCCCCCCCACACACACACAACAACCACAGACTCTTCTCTTCGGATTTTCCCCTTACAATGGATCTCTGTTTTTTTTCCTTTCCTCCCCCTCCCTCGCTCTGCTCAGCCCCCTCCCAGGCAATGGACTGTGAGACGGTTTCTGGGACACAGACGCCCTGAAGTATCAGGCATTCGCTAACCAGTTCAAGACTTCCAGGCCACCTTGTATGGAGCGAGGCGTTCGCATACAGCTGCCAACAGCAGGGGGCAGACGCTGCTCAGTATCACCAAGCTGCATGAGCAGACCTACATCAAGGTAAGAGAACCAAGGACCGAGTCTAAAATGCAGTACTCTATGCTAGACAGCACGGGAAGCGGTTTTCTTCCTTCATTTCTCGGTTTGATAGAAATCTTGTTTATAGGTCTGTATATCAAACATTGACTGGTAACCACTATGTATTAAGCGTTTTTATTAGCCATTAAAAAAGGCATGACCTTAAAATCAAGTGCTACCATCTCTTCCCAACTTACCTCTCTCTAATAGTTTGTAAAAGAGGTAGAGTGTGATCTTGTTCTCTGTTTATATGAGGACATCTTACGTTTTAAGAGAAGCTCTCTCCCTGGCTGCTGTTAGGTTTGCTGACTGGTACACAGTGCTGCTCTGTGGATCGGTCTGAATGACTGGACATATGCCGGAGTTGGCAGTGGGGTGACTCCCTCCCCCGCTAAAATACCTCAACTGGGAGAACGGTGAGAGAACACTGCTTTAACCCCCCAATCTCAACCATCCCAAGCCATCTTTTTACCCCACCCAACCTCAACCATCAGTTTTAACCCAAACCCAACCCTCAACCATCCTCAACCATCAGTTTTAACCCAAACCCACACCTCAACCATCCTCAACCATGCAGTTTAACCCAACCGCAACCTGCAACCACATCCTCAACCATCAGTTTAACCCCAACCTCAACTATCTAACCATCCAGTTTAACCCAACCCAACCTCAACCAACCTCAACACAGCAGTTTAACCCAAACCCAACTCAACTATCAGTTTAACCCAACCCAACCTCAACTATCAGTTTAACCCACCCGCAACCTCAACCAAGCTCCTCAACCATCAGTTTTACCCGGAACCCAACCTCCAACCGCATCAAGTTTAAACCCCAACCCAACCTCAACCTATCCCTCAACCATCAGTTTAACCACCACAACCTCAACCATCAAGTTTAACCCAACCAACCTCAACCATCAGTTTAACCCAACCGCCAACCTCAACCATCCTCACCATCAGTTTAACCCAACCTCAACTATCCTCAACCCATCAGTTTAACCAACCCAACCTCAAACATCAGTTTAACCCACAAACCCAACCTCAACCATCAGTTTAACATCAACCAACCTCACCCATCAGTTGTTAACCGCCAAACCCAACCTCAACCATCCTCAACCATCAGTTTTAACCCAACCCAACCTCACCATCCTCAACCATCAGTTTAACCCAACCCGAACCTCAACCATTCCTCATACCAGTTATCAGTTTTATACCCACCCAGCCCACACCTCAAACCATCGCTGGCAAACCCAATTGCAGTTTAACGCCGAACGATCGAAAGCCTAGCAAGCCATCTGCTCAACCATCCAGTTTTACTAAAAACCCAACTGTCAACCATCCTGCATCCATCAGTTTAAGAACCCAACTCCAACCTCAACCATGCCTCAAACCATCAGTTTAACTAAAACCCAATATCAACCATCGGGCTCGAAAACCATCAGTTGTAACTACAACTCAACAACCTAACCCATAACGCCCAGTAACCCTCTCAACGCATCAGTTTAACCCAAACCCAACCTCAACCATCCTCGAACCATCAAGTTTTACCCAACCTCAACTCTCAACCACCTCAACATCAGTTTAACTAAACCCAACTTCAACCAGATTCCTTAACCAATCAGTTTTAATCCCAACCTCAAGCGTTCACCTCAACCACTCCAGTTTAACCCCCACCTCAACACTCCTCAACATACTTTTAAGCACTTCAACCGGCCAACCTCCAACATCCTCAACCATCTTTTGTAACCACCAACCCACCTCTACCCATCAACTCACTCATCAGGCTCGTACCCATAAGGGCCACCAACCCAACCCGCATGCCGCTCAGACCAGTTGTTTAATAACCCAACCTCAACCATCCTCAACCATCGTTTTTAACCAGCCCACCCACCTATCCATCGCTTCAACCATCTCTTTAAAGCCCAGCAAACCTCATCCAGTCCTCAACCATCCCTTTTAACCCAACCACCTCAACCATCCTCAACCACTTTTTTAACGTTTCAACCAACCTCTACCATCCTCACCATCTGTTTTAACTCAACCCCAACCTCAACCCATCCTGCAATCCATCTTTTTTAAACGCACAACACACCAAGCTCTTAACAAATGCCTCAACCATCTTTTTTAACGCCAACCCAACCTCTACCATCCTCAACCATCTGCTTAACCCAACCCAACCTCAACCATCCTCAACCATATTTTTAACCCAACCTCAACCATCCTCAACCATCTTTTTAACCCAACCCAACCTCATCCATCCTCAACCATCCTTTTAACCCAACCCAACCTCATCCATCCTCAACCATCCTTTTAACCCAACCCAACCTCATCCATCTGTTTACAACACTAACACCACAGACTACACAGATAACATCTAAGCGTTCCCTTCTTTCTATCTCACAATATTTATTCTATTTCAATCCCAGACCAGCCGAGCCATGTGGAGGAGGAGAACTGTGCAGTGATCAGGACAGAGTCGTCTGGCCGCTGGCAGAACAGAGACTGCTCTGTAGCCCTTCCCTATGTCTGTAAGAAGAGACCCAATGCCACCCTGGACCCCTTCACCACTGGTACGTCTGCCTAGTCACCGGTCGAGACTCTAGACCTCCTTATCAAATCCTCTCTGCTAAAGCTTTTACAGCTGTAGGAGCTTAATTTGATCACTCTTCAGTTGCTGAGAATTTTTTGGTATATTTGAGTTTTAGAAAGGCTTTTAATGTTTGTAATTTCCACTTTCAAAATTCAGACTTGATTTTCCCTTACGTTAAATGTATCAACCCCTACAAAATGTCAATTTGTTACAATCCACATAAGAATTCACATTTCCTGTTGCTGCAGGCTTATTTTTCCGCTGTAGCAAACCGGCTCAAATTAAGATACATCTGTAGCTTGTTGTTTCATGGATAGTTACATCCCCTGTATGTGAGCAGTTAGAGTCATAAAATAAATCATCGATTTGTGTTACCATCTGGTTATATGCTCGCTACTGTATTAACAAATAGTTAATATAGGGTATATTTCCCTTCTGTTTGCTCTCTGTCTCTGCTCTGTGGGCTGCAGACTCGTGGGCGGATGATGAGAAGTACGAGTGTGATGTGGGCTGGCAGGCGTTCCAGGCAGGCTGCTACAGACTGACGTCAGAGAAGGTGGACTGGGACYCTGCTCAGAAAACCTGTCAGAAAATGGAGTCCAACCTGGTCAGCCTCCACACCCTGCCTGAACTAGAGTTCATCATCAACAACATCAAGCGAGGTACACAGATAATACAGCACGTCATGGAAAGGTACCTCAACCTGAAGACAGGTAGCTACACCAGATAGTACAACAATGTACATGTCACGAAAGGAAGCTTCAACTTCGGTGTCAACAGTTTCTCTCATAGGAGACTGTTGATCTTGTTTATTGTTCTGTTTTTATATATAGCACTAATGTACAATTTGTTTAGGTTGTTTACCTGAAACAACAAAAATGAAATTAAATAAAAAAATTGGAGTACCAGTCAAAAGTTTGGAAAGTTTTTGGTTAATACATGATTCCATATGTGTTATTTCATAGTTTTGATATCTTCACTATTATTCTACAAAGTAGAAATAAAGAAAAACCCTTGAATGAGTAGGTGTGTCCAAGCGTTTGACTGGTACTGTATATAAGAAGTTATTTACAACTTTTTGCACCACCGCACTATAAGGACAGGGGTTCGCTGTAGTTCCCCCCTACCTACAGTCTTCGAAAAAAAGGTGCTATCTAGAACCTAAACGCGTTCTTCGGCTACCCTCATTGGAGAACCCTTTGAAGAACCCTTTTTGGTTCCACGTAGAAAGAACCCTTTTAGTTCCAAGTAGAACCCTTTTGGGTTCAAAGTAGAACCCTTTCCACGCAGGGCTCTACATGAAACCCATAAGGGATGTACCTAGAACCAAAAATGATTCTCCTATGGGGACAGCCGAAGAACCCTTTTGGAACATTTTTGTTGAAGATTGTCTAATACTCCTCTCCACTCACTGCTTCTCCCATCTTGTTTCTGTCCTAATGTGATTGCTGTAGTGTCTCCTCCTCCCTGCTCTGTGATAGTTATCGTCATATCTCTGTGTGTCAGATGTGGAGGAGCTGTGGATTGGTCTCCATGACACGGCTATGCAGATGGACTTCCAGTGGACAGACCACACGCCCGTCATCTTCACTTACTGGCATCCCTTTGAGCCCAACAACTTCCAAAACACCCCCGAGGACTGTGTCACCATCTGGGGACCCGTGAGTGACCCTTGGCCTTTGACCCCTATAGTCTGGACCCTTCGTCATCTCACAGCAGTGTGTTCTCACTGCCAACAAGCCTTACAGAAAACTATTGTTTATACTCTGCAGCTGTGCCCTCTCTCTTTCTGTCTGTCTGTGTGTGTGTCTCTCTGTGTGTGTGTCTCTCTGTGTGTGTGTGTGTACAGGAAGGCCGCTGGAATGACAGTCCCTGTAACCAGACCTTGCCATCCATCTGTAAGAAAGCAGCCCAGAAGACTGACGGACAGGCACAGAACCACGGGTGCAAACCAGTAAGATTTACTGTAGTCCCTTTCTTTATTTCACTCTTTCTACGTTCTCTTTTTCCCTCTCTCTTTGTCTCTCCTCTGTTTCTCCCTCCCCCCTCTCTCTCTACTTTCTTTCTCTCTAACTCCTCTCTCTCTCTCTCTCTCTCTTTCTCACTCCTTCCTCTCACTCCCCCACTCATTAGTGTGCTTGCTGAAGGCAAACAATTCCATCTGTTATTCCCCTCCTGTATCTATTGTATCTTTCTTATTCTCTCTAATCTGTCGCTCCCTGCCATCCTTTATCTGTTTCCCTTTATCTCCGTCTCTCCGTCCCCCTCTCTGTCTGTCTAGAAACGTTCTATTCACAGTTCTAGCAGCGTCACACTGTTCTAACTCCAGATGCAGACAGTCAGCACTGGCACTCTGAATGCAGATTGTGAATATTTGAGTGCACCCCCTCACACTCTGCCCCCCTCCCTGTACACCCCTCGCCCCTCCACCTTCCGCCCCTCTGCCCTCTGACCACACGCCTCCTCCCCTCCGCCCCAGTCTGTGTTTGCTCTGAATCACTCCCTCAGGGCCAGGGAGATCAGCCAGAAACCCTACCCCCAGACAACCCCACAAATGTGTTCACATTCACAAAAATACCCACACATAAATGAACCATATCCACAGGTCTCACATCTGGTGAACCCATCTCTCTTTTTCTCTCGCTCTCTCTCTCTCTGTCTCTCTGTCTGTCTCTTTGCAATTTCACAGACTGTAATTCTCTTCTTATCTTTGACTAGTTTCCCTCATGGTTGCGTGCTCTCCTCTCCTGCTATATTTCAACCCTCTCCTCCTGTTTAAAGGGTAAAAGCGTTTACTCAGGCAGAGGTATTACTGTTTGATCCTGATGCTTCAGTAATTTAGTGTTTATGTGCTCCCTCCATCCCTCACTAGACATGATGGATAGCCCAGCTAATGCCTCGTGGCAAATGAGTTACTGCTGTAAGCTTGGCTCCTGCTTGGCCAACTTCTCCGTGGAGTTGACTGCGTTGTGCGATTTTGTATGAGTTAATACTCGCCTTTTTTTTGAGTTAACTCAACGTCTGAAGAGAAGGTGTGAGACAACCAAGTTACGGACTTAATTGTTCTGCGGTTCTGCAGTTCTGTCGGAACAATAGGGTCTATGTGATCCATAGCTCATCGGCTCAGGGAACTGTAACACTCGAGATCCCCAGACAGTGTTGCATTGTGGGTCATGTGACAGGAGAGAGAGAGAGAGAGAAATAGATAACATACGCATCTGCCTCTCCAGTGTGATTCTCGTATAGAGGAGTGCTGCTCGCCAGCTGGAAGTATTTGAGGTTTCTCCAACCCTGCCAAGTGCAGTTGTGCAAACGCCTGAAGTTGGACTGAATCACACAAAGTGACCCCCCCCCCCCTCTCTCCATCTCTCACGTACGCACTCACTTCAACGCACACATTTACACGACTACACACTCAAACCCTTGAGACCTTTTTGTGTGTTGGCCGTGCTCTCGGTCTGTACACGTCTGCAGATAAGCACTGAGAGGAGAGAGAGAGAGCGGTGGAGAGAGAGCATAGCTCTGAGCCTGGACTTGTTCTGTCCTGCCCCGGGTTTATAAGTAGGGACAAATAATTGCCCTCTCCTCGTTAGCCATGTGTTGCTTATAGTACTTTATGCTTATACGTTCCCATCTCATCTGGTTGTGTTTTCATGCAAGTCTCTGGACATAGATAGATCTCTTTGGACAGTTAATATTTCTACGCCTACTCAACCTTTCTCGTCTCTCTCCCCTACCTCTCTCTCTCGTCAGGGCTGGAGATGGCACAGTCCGGCCTGCTACTGGGTGGGAGAGGAGCAGGTGACCTTCGAGGAGGGCAGGAAGGCCTGCGCTGGCAGCGGAGCTACCCTCATCACCATCACCAATAGGTACGCACACACACATGCGTTCCTGTACATACACTCATGCACGTACGCAAGCACGCACAGACACAAACACACATACCTAGTGTAACCTCTGACCCCTGAGCCTTTTCCATGTGCGTTGTTGTAGGTTTGAGCAGGCATTTGTCAACAGTCTGGTGTTTGGCCGTTCTGGGGATTCATTCTGGATAGCCCTGCTTGACCAGAACAGCCCCGGAAAATTCCACTGGCTCAGCGGGGATGAAGTGGCCTATACCAACTGGAACAGAGACCAGCCAGGTGGGACATGGACCTCTGTCTCTCTATCTGTCCACAGAGCTATCATGACGGACACGTTGGTCTTGTACTAGTCTTCAGGATACCTGTCTGTGCCATATTCCCAGAGCAAAGTCAAAACTAGATATGGTATAAACACTTATCTCTTGAGTATTCATTGTGGATAAATTGCCAATGACTTAATCAGGTGATTTGTTTACCGTTTCCATCACCATCTTTTGCCATGATCTCCACCATCCCCACTGGTGTGCCAGTCAGTCAGTTACTCCCAGACCCAGGCTCATACAACTACGTAACATAGACCACTCTCTCCCCCCTCTCCTCTGTCAGGAGGAAACATCAAAGGGGGCTGTGTAACCATGGAGACGGGCTACGCCACAGGCCTATGGGAGGTGAAGGACTGTGCGTCGGCCCGGGCTAAGTTCATCTGTAGACTGAACCAGGACACGTCCCTCAGCCCTGAGCCCCCCGCCCCGCACCCCACCCCCAGCCTCACTGGATCCTGCCCCAACGGGTGGAAGACAAACGGCAAGCTGCACCACTGCTACAAGGTATCCTACGCCTTTACCACTGCTTGATATTACTACACAGTGAAGAGGCGACTCCGGGATGCTGGCCTTCTAGGCAGAGTTCCTCTGTCCAGTGTATGTGTTCTTTTGCCCATCTTAATCTTTTCTTTTTATTGGCTAGTCTGAGATAAGGCTTTTTCTTTGCGACTTGAGAAAGCCAGCATCCCGGAGTCACCTCCTCACTGTTGACGTTGAGACTGGTGTTTTGTGGGTACTATTTAATGAAGCTGCCATTTGAGGACTTGTGAGGCGTTTGTTCCTCAAACTAGACACTCTAATGTACTTGTCCTCTTGCTTAGTTGTGCACCGGGGCCTCCCACTCTTTCTATTCTGGTTAGAGCCAGTTTGCACTGTTCTGTGAAGGGAGTAGTACACAGCGTTGTACGAGATCTTCAGTTTCTTGGCAATTTCTCGCATGGAATAGCCTTCATTTCTCAGAACAAGAATAGACTGACGAGTTTCAGAAGTAAATTCTTTGTTTCTGGCCATTTTGAGCCTATAATCAAACCCACAAATGCAAATGCTCCAGTTACTCAACTAGTCTAAAGAAGGCCAGTTTAATTGCTTCTTTAATCAGGACAACAGTTTTCAGCTGTGCTAACAACTTTTGAACGGTAGTGTATATTTTAAGGATATGTATTAGTTTAGTCAATATCGATATTACCATTTATTTGCCTCTAACGCCTCTGTGTGTGTGTTGTGTGTTGTGTGTTGGTGTGTGTGTGTGTGTTGTGTGTGTGTGTGTTTGTGTGTGTGTGTGTGTGTGTGTGTGTGTGTGTGTGGTGTGTGTGTGTATGTATGCGCGTGCCTGCCTGGTCTGCCTGCATGTGTGTGTATGCCAGGTGTTCGACTCAGCCCAGATGGACCAGAAGCTGAGCTGGCTGCAGGCCCACCTAGCCTGTCAGAGACACCATGGAGCCAACCTGCTGAGTGTCAGTGGCCCAGAGGAGGAGCACTTCATACTGCAGATACTACACGAAGCCTTTGGGTGGGTGGACACTCCACCTMGATCATGCATGGGTTGTATGAATGGGTCTCTATTACAGGGCCTAGACTGGATGGAGGGAGAATGTGGTTCTTATTTGAAAAGGGGATGGGTTTGTAATTTAAAGAGGGAATGTGGTGGTAATGATGAGGATGAAAATAATAAATATATATAAGAAGAATTTCGGGGGGTGCTTATATTTGTCCTGTTACACACAGCCTGTAATGGGAATGTTTTTTTGCATATCCCAACTCCCCCTGAGATACCCTCAGGGAGTGGGGTCACGGGCGAAGACTAGGATGCTGATGATGGTGATGATGATAGTAATGATGATGATGCTGCTGCTGATGATCATAATGACAATGAGGATGATGCCGACGACTCTGCTGCTGCTGATGATGATGATGATGGTCCACAGGGAGTCAGAGGACCATGAGCAACGCTGGTTCTGGATCGGCCTGAACCGCAGGAACCCCATGGACAACGGGAGCTGGAAGTGGAGCGATGGACTGGCCGTGAGTCACAGCATCACCATCCAGTCATCCAGCCACAGCATTACATCACAGCATGGACCTAATTCGAGTAGCCAAACCACAGCACTATCTATTATTGACCCAGCTTAACACAGCGACCTTGATTTACCGATAGCTACAGCCCAGCTGCAACAACATACAGCCTCTTGCACCATATACGTGTGCCTCAAAGCTTAGAGATATAGCTACCTGCTTTTCAAGCTCATTTTGTAACGTCCTCTAACCCATCTTCCTCTGTATGTCAGTATACGTACCAGAACTTTGGGCGTTACTACTACAACGTCCGTCAGTGTGCAGCAGCAGACCTGGGCACCATGACCTGGCTGGCCATGCGCTGTGACTCTGGACTGGACTGGATCTGCAAGATCCCCAAAGGTAACAGCAAGACAACGGAACCACACATAGACACAGATACAGTCACAAAGCAGTGCTACTGCTGTATACAGACACTATAGAGACACGCTGACACAAGGGGCCCTTGTTATTGCCTGAAAGCTTTCATTTTGAATATTCAAGTCTGTGTTATGTAGTGCTGAGCGATTAACCCCCAACATTTTTTATATCGGTTATTTAACAACTAATTGTCTGACGTCGGTTCAATTACTTGAATTCCATTTAGTTTTTTTGGGGGGGGGTGGGGGGGGGTGGAGCCTAATGCACCGTTTCTCTGGAGAGAAATCAAATACTTCAGGAGAGAAATCCAGTCAATAACTATGTGGGATGTTGAAGGGAGTTGTTACCGGCCGGCTCGATTCGGTCTTATGTAGCAAAATTTGGAAATTGTGTTTTTTACATTGGATAAAAAAGTAGAGACTCGGAGCTTGAACATTTGATGTCTTGCACTGCAAGTCAGCGCTTAATTTGTAACTCGGGAGGTGCTGGAACAAAAATGGAGCACGAGAGGGGGGTTGAAGAGTTTTTGAGGTACCGGAACTCATGAGAAAATAAAACCACCTTTATAATAAAGCGTTGCATGTATATCATCACATTTGCGTAGTGACATCGAGCAGTAGAGTCGAGGCACTTGCAGAAGTTGTACACATTGGGGAACATTTTTGTAGACTAGGGTCCGGTAAGAATGTGGCCTTTTCTAAACACATTTCATGCAATTCTAAGTGACGGGAGACTTTGGCAGGATATTTTTAATACAGCACAAATGAGAATCTGAGATCAACAAAAATGACCTAGGCCTAGGTGTGTGGAGACGCATGTTGTAGGCTACAATATGAGGAGGAAATTACAGTCCTAAAAATACTTTCCAGTTTCACTGACTCACCCAATGACATGCAGCTCAATTGCTGGTGATGGCCGATCCGCTCGTGCCTAAAGCCTGTCTCTCGCTTGTTTAACTTTGTAAAACAATATTTGGAAGTTGATCAAATATGTTGGTAGCCTGCAACATAGTCTTCTCTTTTCAGCAGGAGCCATTTGCTTTCCAACCTCTGTTTTCCCTCGATTGTATTTGTCTGTTTTGTCTGCATGCTGCTTGTTCACTGACAAATTTGCCACTCGTTCACGACTGTAGGCTATTCCTTGTTATTGGGCAACAATCCACAAGAAGCTATTGATCCTTCTCATGGTGTAGTAGGCTATTCGGAATGATTTCATTTATTTATGAACAGACAGCAGTTATTCTAGAATCCTTCTATAAGGAAATAAATTATGAAGTGCAACGCTTGAGAGATGAGAGTTGCAGGCTCATGTCTATCAGAGCAGAGAGGGAGAGAGAAAATAGAAAGTGAATCTCATCCTAGTTACATATGTAAGAGATACAGGCATGCTTCTCACACAGCCACCACCCGTTCGTCTCACACATAGAGTAGGTTACAATGTTGCACCACGTTTGTTTGTGGGGGCAGGAGAATTAACGAAGAGGCAACTCGAATGAACTTCGATCGCTTTTATTCACATTTTTACATTGCAATTTTTTACCGGATTCGGCCAAATTGGTTCGGGATCAAAATAGTCCAAAACAGTGAGGTCCCGGATCCTGTTCCATTAGCTCGAATTAAGCACTGGTTACAGTTGAGGAACAATAGGAAAGTAATTCTGCTTTGGAAGTTGATAAACTTGTAACACCACTTTTGAGAAAATGGCCCTTGAATGTTTTGGTACACCTACAGGAGAGCTCTTCTTTATCTACACCCATTTAGCATTGTTCACACCCTCTTAAGCCTTAGCCCCACCCATCTCTTTAAAGATTCACATGTGAGGCCATGTGCTAAACAGAGTGAGTACAGTAGTGTACTAAACAACCAAAGATTTTAAGACTAAAGGATGGTTTATACTACCTCTATCGACAGTTGTTGCAGTGACATCATGAATATTCTATTCAATATTCTATTATCTTGTCGATGTCGTTATGAAAAAGTATAAACACAAACATGAGCAGTCTGGTGGCCTAAAATAGCATAACTTGTCTATTTTAACACCAATAAACCCATCTGTTTAAAAATTAATTTAGTATATGTCAATCTAGCAAACTAGGCAACTAAAAGCAACTTTCGAAACAATGTTTTGGTTTGTTAAGTTGTTAAGTTAGCTAGCTAGCCAGTTCAAATAATGACCATATCATATAGCTGACGTCTTAACTTTAGCTAATTTTTATTCATTATTACAGGAAAGTAAACTCAAAACAAGATCATTATTTACAAGTTATTGGCGAGCTAATGACAGAAAATAGCTTACGGTCACAAATAAAAGCAGGACATTCTACCTGAGAATTTTAGAACTTGGACACTGTCTTGTTGGCCTAACATCATATACTAATTTGACATTGGTGCAGGTCATGTTGTTCTCACATTACCGTCTCTGGTAAATACACACTATATCAAATAAAATCTAAGTGTATTTGTCACATGCACAGGATACAGAAAGTGTAAACGGTACAGTGAAATGGTTACTTGTATAGTTGAGTCTTTTGTTTAGACATGTAGCTAGCTAGCTAAATAAAGAACCATAATCCCAACTCATAATATTACTACCATGCATGAATCTGCAGGTAGCTAACACTAAACAACTAGGTTTAAAGATAGCTAGCTAGTTCACATTAGGCTATATAACTAGCAATGCAAATGGCTCTGAGATACAAATAATATTACTACACAGATCATACACGTAGTGTTAGCTAGTGAGCCATCCAGATAATGTTAGCTAGCTAGCTAACAGTGCGCTTCAACATGCAATGAAAACAACTTTATGACAAAATGAGAGAAACGAATAATATCTGAAAATGTAGCTAGACAGGTGTTTAGCTTCTCCCTCCCTGTTACAGATGCCATGGTTGTCCTTAGTTTGAAGATGTCATCCAGAGACAGGTGTTTTATACAACAGCGTTCCTTTTTGACTTCCTCCGCCTATTTGAACGGCAGAATTTTCAAACGGCAGAATCTCCTTAGCTATCATACTCTGCTTCCACCCGACATTCCACTGATTTCAAAACTCGCTTCATCTTGAAAGTGGAGAGCATTAGCAACACTTTTGCCGTTTTTCGTGATATCTTTCAAAAAAGCTGCGTTAAAAAGTATTACCTACACATACTGAGCAGCTCATGTTATACAGTCGTGGCCAAAAGTTTTGAGAATGACACAAATATTAATTTTCTGCTGCCTCAGTTTGTATGATGGTAATTTGCATATACTCCAGAATGTTATGACGAGTGATCAGATGAATTGCACTTAATTGCAAAGACCCTCTGCAATGCAAAATCCCAAAAAACACTGCATTTCAGCCCTGCCACAAAAGGACCAGCTGACATCATGTCAGTGATTCTCTCGTTAACACAGGTGTGAGTGTTGACGAGGACAAGGCTGGGGATCACTCTGTCATGCTGATTGAGTTCGAATAACAGACTAAAAGCTTCAAAAGGAGGGTGGTGCTTGGAATCATTGTTCTTCCTCTGTCAACCATGGTTACCTGCAAGGAAACACGTGCCATCATCATTGCTTTGCACAAAAAGGGCTTCACAGGCAAGGATATTGCTGCCAGTAAGATTTCACCTAAATCAACCATTTATCGGATCATCAAGAACTTCAAGGAGAGCGGTTCAATTGTTGTGAAGAATGCTTCAGGGTGCCCAAGAAAGTCCAGCAAGCGCCAGGACCGTCTCCTAAAGCTTATTCAGCTGCGGGATCGGGCACCACCAGTACAGAGCTTGCTCAGGAATGGCAGCAGGCAGGTGTGAGTGCATCTGCACGCACAGTGAGGCGAAGACTTTTGGAGGATGGCCTGGTGTCAAGAAGGGCAGCAAAGAAGCCACTTCTCTCCAGGAAAAACATCAGGGACAGACTGATATTCTGCAAAAGGTACAAGGATTGGACTGCTGAGGACTGGGGTAAAGTCATTTTCTCTGATGAATCCCCTTTCCGATTGTTTGGGGCATCCGGAAAAAAGCTTGTCCGGAGAATACAAGGGGAGAGCTACCATCAGTCCTGTGTCATGCCAACAGTAAAGCATCCTGAGATCATTCATGTGTGGGGTTGCTTCTCAGCCAAGGGAGTGGGCTCACTCACAATTTTTCCTAAGAACACAGCCATGAATAAAGAATGGTAACAACACATCCTCCGAGAGCAACTTCTCCCAACCATCCAGGAACAGTTTGGTGACGAACAATGCCTTTTCCAGCATGATGGAGCACCTTGTCATAAGGAAAAAGTGATAACTAAGTGGCTCGGGGAACAAAACATCAATATTTTGGGTCCATGGCCAGGAAACTCCCCAAACCTTAATCCCATTGAGAACTTGTGGTCAATCCTCAAGAGGCGGGTGGACAAACAAAAACCCACAAATTCTGACAAACTCCAAGCATTGATTATGCAAGAATGGGCTGCCATCAGTCAGGATGTCGCCCAGAAGTTAATTGACAGCATGCCAGGGTGGATTGCAGAGGTCTTGAAAAAGATAGTCAATACTGCAAATATTGACTCTTTGCATCAACTTCATGTAATTGTCAATAAAAGCTTTTGACACTTATAAAATGCTTGTAGTTATACTTCAGTATTCCATAGTAACATCTGACAAAAATATCTAGACACTGAAGCAGCAAACTTTGTGGAAATGAATATTTGTGTCATTCTCAAAACTTTTGGCCACGACTGTAGACAAAAGCCTGTTACATGGCAGACCAATCCGAACTCTCGGCATTCCAGCCCATCCATTATCTCAGCCAATTATGGCTAGCCGGAAGATTCCTGTCTTTTCCGTGTCTAAACCAACTAGGCTCGTAAATTAACAATTGTATTCGTATTTACAGATAGCAAACGCGTTTGTTATTAAGGCACATAAAGGTTCACATGTTCCAGAAGGCATTTCTGCTAAAAAAAAACGCATTTTGATAAAAAAAATTATGTTTACGTTCAAATGTCTCTCCTGTGAAGCAGTGACGCGCAACATACGCCTAGTTTCCTGAAATTAGATGTTGTGGAAATTCTTACACAGGGACACTCAAAGTCAATTTTAAATTAATCGTTGTCTATTGACACTGTGCTGGAGAGGTTCCAACAAACCTAATGCACCATAGTGGAATGTCTGCTGGGGCAGTCCCAGCAGTTGTCTTATATACGACTTTACACAGACAAGTTATATTTGCATGATTTAGCATAATTCATTCATCATTACCGTCTTGCTTCATTCATGCGACCGACCAATACTGGTTCATAACATGTGACATACCAATACCTCACAAGGCTTCTTCTCTCTAAGCTGAGACCTTGAAACTAAGATATCTTTCGTTCTCAAAACAAAGGTCTGGGCGTACTGCCAAATTGCAGCTACTGATAGTGAGGATTCGTTCAGTCAGTGTCACGATCGTCATTATGAATGGACCAAGGTGCAGCGTGGTAGGAGTACATTTTCCTTTAATAAATTAACACCGAACAAAAACAACAAACTACCAAACGAAACGTGAAGCTAATAATAGTGCTGACATGCAACTATCCATAGACAAGATCCCACAAAGGGGAAATGGCTGCCTAAATATGATCCCCAATCAGAGACAACGATAAACAGCTGCCTCTGATTGGGAACCATAACAGGCCAACATAGACACACAAACACCTAGATGACCGACTCTAGTCACACCCCGACCCAACCACCATAGAGAATAAGAAGCTCTCTATGGTCAGGGTGTGACAGTCAGTCACTTGCATGAACACAGAAATTGGTTTACAGAAAAGCACAAACATGCAACATAGAATTTGGTAGATAGAAAAGCACAAGTATAACATTTCCATCACAGAGTCACATATTCAACCTAGTTCAGCACAAAACATGTGGTAATTAACTACAATGACCATAATCCACTGCGCCAGTTTTTTCTGACTCGGACAAAGACAGGATCAGAGAAGAAGAGGCAAGCGAGAGGTTTCACTCTCGCCCAAATCGGTCCAAAATAAGCCCAAAATAAGGACAATTCCTTCAACCTCATGGCTTGGTTTTTGCTCTGACATGCACTGTCAACTGGTGGACCTTATATAGACAGGTGTGTGCCTTTACAAATCATGTCCAAATAATTGAATTTACCACAGGTGGACTCCAATCAAGTTGTAGAAACATCTTAAGGATGCACAATGGAAACAGGATGCACCTGAGCTCAATTTCGAGTCTCATAGCAAAGGGTCTGAATACTTAAAACCTGTTTTCACTTTGTCATTATGGGGTATTGTGTGTAGATTGATGAGGAAACAAATGTATTTAATCTATTTTAGAATAAGGCTTATAACATAATAAAATGTGGATAAAGGGAAGGGGTTTAATACTTTCCGAATGCACTGTACACTCCTGAAATATTGTATTATTTCATAGTAATTTCCTACTTTTCTCTTGACGTCTACCCAATGTGGACCTGACAAGACAATGGAATATTTTCAATGTTTTGGCAATCGAAAACCCGAAACCGAACCGACCTCAAAAAACACTAATCACTCAGCACTAGTGATATGCATTTGTTCTGAATTATGAGTTCAGACCACTTTTTGTTTTGTGTTTTCAGGAAAAGTTGATCAGGATCCAAACCCCACTGAAGGTCAGTTTGAAAACCACACTCCTCTCATTGTCTCTGTTATTTTTATAGTCTTCCATCATAACCCACTACCACCAACTTTTCTTCTCTTTCTCCTATTTCTCCTCATCCCCCCCAGCCCCCACTGCCAGTGAGTGGGTGGGCTTCCAGGAGGCAGAGTATAAGTTCTTTGACCACCGGTCTACGTGGGACCAAGCCCAGAGGATCTGCTCCTGGTTCGATGCTTCTCTGGCTTCCATCCACTCTTCTGCGGAGGAGGTTTTCCTTGCCAACACACTGCACAAGGTACCACACACAAGCTTTTATAAAAACCTTACAACAACTTTATCACTCTTCATAAAGTAACACATCCACTGCTGAGAAGAAGGCCTTCCTGGCTGACATACTGCACAAGGTGCGCTACATAACCTTTATAACCCTTCATAAATCAAGTTATAACCGTTTTATAGCTACTTCGTGTTCATGAAGAACGTAACAGGATTAAACACCCACGTGGGCACTTTCATATCTCTACAAAAGGTACCAGCCACCACGTGTTGTTTTATCCAAGCTAATAGTCTATGCTGTACTGTACATCGCTGCATGTCACTGGAGGTCAAGTGTGTACGACTAGAGGCCGTGTGTGTTTTCTCACCTGCAGATGACCAAGGTAGAGGGGGACCACTGGTGGGTGGGGCTTCATACGTATGAGAACGATGGCCGTTTCCACTGGTCAGACCACTCTGTGCTCAACTATGTGTCCTGGGCTTTCGGCAGGCCACACCCACTCAGCCGCGACCGCAAGTGTGTCCACATGTCAGTCAGCAAAGGTGAGGATTGTGGGATGCTGTAATGTTTGTCCCGTAAATAGCATATTTAGTGTTTGTTTTTTTAACAATATTTAATCTTTCATTCTAAAACATTCTACAGCGGAGTGGGCAGATCAGAAATGTCACTCAGACCTGCCCTACATCTGTAAGAGAGTGAATGTCACAGGCACTATCCCACCCACACCCTCCATCCCCCTGCCCCTCGCGGGCTGCCCCGATGGCTGGGCCCCCTTCCTGCACAAGGTAGGGCTTCTGGGTTATGTAGTTTCTACTGTGCTGATGAAGATATGCCAGTTACATGAATGCGACATTACGGTGTTATGTTATGATTTGATCTTCCATTTTAGCCTCTCAGTTGTTACCAGATCTCACATTAGATCTCAAACAGACCTCTGACCTGAGGGACTGGTTTCTCCTGGGTTATGTTATGTGTGAGAGCATGATGGTCCTTCCTGACCTCTGACCTTCCTGTGTGTGTGTGTGTAGTGTTATAAGGTGTTTGGTCATGAGGAGAGCCGGAGGGCCACATGGTCAGGAGCCAGGCTCATGTGTGAGTCACAGGGAGGAGCCTTGGCTGTGGTACCCAATCACGTGGAGCAAGGTAGTTTTATACTCACTCACGCACGCACGCACGCACACACAACCAAACAAACACACGCACGGTTTCACATACACACACAAGGGCAAACACACACATACACCATCAATAAACATCAGTGGTTCCCAAACTGTCGGGCGGTCGGCAGAGGGGGGGCGGAGAGGTAGGGGGAGATGAACATACAGGAAAACATACTTTTTAAGGAACTCAGTCGGTCTTTCAACTTACTCTTGAAAGTTTCGAAATTGGGTGATGCATCAGCAGTTTTGCTCTTGTCATGTCAGTTATTGCCTTAGAGAGCTTTTTGTAACTTGTCCCAGTTCCCCAACGATGAAAGAGGGGCATGATTTGATTGAAAAAGTTTGGGAAGCACTGAATAACATCATGCATGCTGTCTCCCACAGCCTTTGTCACCACTCTGCTGTCCAACGTGAGTTTTGACCTGTGGGTGGGGCTCACGTCTGACTCTAAAGGCCACTTCCAGTGGGCTCGTCCTGGACTCCTCAGCTACACCAACTGGGCCTCTGGAGAACCCCTGGACAACAGTGGACCACTCCACAACAAGGCTCCGGTACATACCACCCTGGTCTAATCCTTTTCTGTATTAATCCAGTCTTTGGTGGCATCCCAAATGGCACCCTATTCCCTACATAGTGCACTACTTCAGAACCAGGGTACTAGTCAAAAGTAGTTCACTATATATGTAACATGGTGCCATTTGGGACGCATATTTGGTCCGTGGGTCCAGTCTTTGTCATGTCCATTGTTCGTCATTGTCACCTGACAGAGGAACTGTGTGGTGATGATCCATGGGAACCCAGCTAAAAATACTGGCATGTGGGCATCCCGGGCCTGTGAGATGGAGAAACATGGCTACATCTGCCGGAAGAAACAAGGTACAGGACATGTCACAACTCCAAACGGCACAGCCACTCGCAATTCAACAGTGCATAACATAACTAACCAGTGAATTATGTAACGGACAAGCATTCCTGTGTGAATCTAGTACATAGTACTGTACCTACTGAAACACATACCTGATATATTAAACAGTTGTGTTTATATCAGTCAGCAGAAACAGTTTCCTTTATATACTGATATATCTTTGTCTCCTTAGACCCAGCTCTGCCCCCTGGCGCTGCCCTCCTGCCCTCCTCCCTGTCGGGAGCCCTGGACCTGGGTGGGGTGTCGTACCGCATAGTGAAGAAGCGCCTGGACTGGATGGGGGCGTTGCATGTGTGCGAGTCTCTGAACGGGACGTTGGCTTCAGTGAGAGACCCCTACCAACAGGCTTACCTCACACTGCTGATGAACAGCCTACACCTCCCAGCATGGATCGGCCTTTACAACAATGGGGTGAGGCCCTGGACATGACAAGCTAGGAGGAGTAATGCACATCTACGAGATCTTTTATTGGTTTGTTTTGATATAACAACATGGTAACATGTAGGGTGAGATCACTGTATCACGACAAATCAATATTACATTGATATAATCAGATCTTCAAAAGATTGATTTAACTAGATTGACCAATGAGGTAAGACTTGGGGTCAGAAGATTAGGATTAACTCCTCCTCTGTTCCACACTCAGGGACGGAGCTTCAGCTGGTTGGGCGAGGAGGACCTGAGTTACACTGCCTGGCGGGTTGGGGAGCCTAATACACTGTCTGGATGTGGTCACATGACCACGGTGGGGCAGTGGACTATGACCCCCTGTGACGCTAAACTGGATGCTGCCATCTGTCAGATTAATACAGGTGTGTGTGTGCGCATCCGTGTGTGTAATACAGTATATGAACATGTGTGTATATAATGTGTGTAAGCCCTGTCCTCTCTCTCTCTCTCTCTCTCTCTCTCTCTCTCTCTCTATCTCTCCAACACCCCCCCCCCCCCCCCACCAGAGGAGGCTTTGGTGCACAAGTGGAGTTTCCCAGGACAGTGCCCTCACTCTCTGGGCGACTGGGCCTGGGTGCCTTTCAGGAACCACTGCTACTCCTTCAACCTGCAGAACCTCCGGCTGCAGACCGACGCCCACTCCTCCTGCAGGAAGGGTAAGAAGGACACTCTGTCAACTGCCAATCACACAGTCCAGATATGACCTTAGTCAGCCAGACACTCCTTAGTCTCGATACATGTACATTGAGTGTGTCCCAAATGGCACCCTTTTCCGTATGTAGTACACTACTTTTGACCAGAGCCCTATAGAGAATAGGATGCCATTTTGGACGCACAACAGTGGATTCCGTGACGTGGTTAGATTTTAGCAGCAAGGACCGCTATTTCTTGTCCTGGAATCCCGCTTAACTGACAGGTTTCAAGTCTGCTTGAAAGCTGCTAGCCATCAAGCTAACAAAGTTAGTCCCAGATTAGTTTTCCAATGGGCCCCTTTTGTCCGGAGAAGTGAATGAACGGTGCCAGCCCTGTAGGATCTGCTGAGGATTATAGGCTTGAGGTGGCTTCCTTGATTACGCAGGTCGCCAGCCTACGTAAAAAACTAGAGAAAACGGAATGTTCACCTTTCCTACGCCGGTGGCTGGACGGCGTTCGGCCTTGTCGGATGCATCTCCGACCTTGTCGTTTGTCGTGATCCGACTGGCCGGTGTTGTTCGTTCGCCAGGGGAGCCATCTCCTGCCTCTCCTCCCCCTTCTGATAGCGGAGTCGAAGGAGCACAGCAAGAGGAGCATGGCAATCAACGATGGTCGCATGTCTCGAGCCGTGGAACCAAAGACAGTGCTTACTCCTACTCCTTTCCCTACGATTTTGAAGTTGACCCCTGCAACCTTCCGGCCCTGCTCTGGATTGCTGTTTATTTTCAGAGCCACATTCCTGTAAAGCTTAGAGAGGACATAATGTTGAATACTGTTGAAGTAATATGGCTACAGGTTCATCTGCCTCACCTAAAGACCATTCTTGTGGGAAGCTGCTATAGACCACCAAGTGCCAACAGTCAGTATCTGGATAACGTGTGAAATGCTTGATAATGTATGCGATATCAACAGAGGTATATTCTCTGGGTGTTTTAAATATTGACTGGCTTTCATCAATCTGCCCACTCAAGAAAAAGCTTCAAACTGTAACCAGGTTCAGGTTATCAGTCAACCTACCAGGGTAGAATGAAATCATCAACATGTATTGATCACATCTTTACTAATGCTGCAGAAATGTGCATTGCAGAAATGTCCATTGGATGTAGTGATCACAATATAGTAGCCATATCTAGGAAAACCAAAGTTCCAAAGGCTGGGCCTAATGTAGTGTATAAGAGGTCATACAATAACTTTTGTAGTGATTCCCATGTTGTTGATGTAAATAATATTTGTTGGTCCATGGTGTGTAATGAGGAGCAAACAGACGTTGCACTTGACACATTTATGAAATTGCTTATCCCAGTTACTTATAAGCATTAAGAAAATTACTGTAAAACCGGTATATCCCTGTGGATTGATGTTGATTTGAAAAATTGTATGGTTGAGAGGGATGAGGCAAAAGGAATGGCAAATCAGTCTGGCTGCACAACCGATTGGCAAACGTACTGCAAATTGAGAAATCATGTGACTAAACTGAATAAAAAAGACGAAACTACACTATGAAACAAAGATAAATTACATAAAGAATGATAGTAAATTGCTTTGGAGCACCTTCAATGAAATTTTGGGAAAAAAGGCAAACTCAGCTCCATCATTCATTGAATCAGATGGCTCATTCCTCACAAAACGGACTGATATTGCCAACTACTTTAATGATTTTTTTAATTGGCAAGATTAGCAAACTTAGGCATGACATGCCAGCAACAAATGCTGACACTACACATCCAAGTATATCTGACCAAATTATGAAAGACAAGAATTGTAATTTTGAATTCTGTAAAGTGAATGTGGAAGAGGTGAAAAAATTATTGTCTATCAACAATGAAAAGCCGCCAGGGTCTGACAACTTGGATGGAAAATTACTGAGGATAATAGCGGACGATATTGCCACTCCCATTGGCCATATCTTCAATTTAAGCCTACTAGAAAGTAGGTGCCCTCAGGCCTGGAGGGAAGCAAAAGTCATTCCGCTACCTAAGAATAGTAAAGCCCCCTTTACTGGCTCAAATAGCCAACCAATCAGCCTGTTACCAACCCTTAGTAAACTTCTGGAAAAAATTGTGTTTGACAAGATACAATGCTATTTTACAGTAAACAAACTGACAACAGACTTTCAGCACACTTATAGGGAAGGACATTCAACAAGCACAGCACTTACACAAATTACTGATGATAAAAAGATTGTGCGGGCTGTTTTGTTAGACTTCAGTTCGGCTTTTGACATTATTGATCATAGTCTGCTGCTGAAAAAACGTATGTGTTATGGCTTTACACCCCCTGCTATATTGTGGATAAAGAGTTAACTGTCTAACAGAACACAGAGGGTGTTATTTAATAAATGAACAAAACAAGAAACACAAACAGCGCACCGTCATGGAACGGCAACAATGACGACTGGGGAAGAAAACAAAGAGAGTGACATATAAAGGGCAGGTGATCAAGGAGGGGATGGAGTCCAGGTGAGTGTCATTATGCGCGTAACGCTGGTGACAGGTGTGCGCCCTAACGAGCAGCCTGGTGACCTAGAGGCCGGAGGGGAGCACACGTGACAGGACCTCCTCCCCGACGCGCGACGCCGACCAAGATGACAATCCCGGGGATCAGGAGCGGAACGGTCACCTCTGCTAAGGCGCAGGAACCTGTCGATCTGGCTGAGGCACGGGAGCATGACGACCTAGAGCCCCGGAGAGAGAGCATACGTAACAGTACCCCCTCCCCGGCTCCGGCTGCAGGACGCCAACCGAAGGGATGATCCGGAGCGGACCGGTCGCCTCCGCTGAGGCACAGAAACCTGACGAACCGGCTGAGACCTCCTGGTTGCCTCCGCTGAGGCACAGAAACCTGACGAACCGGCTGAGACCTCCTGGTTGCCTCGGTTGAGGTACAGGAACCTGTTCACCCAGTTTAGGCATGGGAGCCTACAAACCGGCTGAGGCAGGTAGCGCTGGCTCCAATACCCGGACCCGACATCACCTCCAACACAAAAACAAAAAACTCTCTGATGCTTCCCTTTGTTGAGTCGTCATTCTGTAACGATGTACGCTGAGAGTCAGGAAGCAAGTTCAGGGAGTGAATACATTTAATAAATAAATGAACAAAACAAGAAACACAAACAGCGCACCGACATGAAACAGGAACAATGACGACTGGGGTAGAAACCAAAGGGAGTGACATATATAGGGCAGGTGATCAAGGAGGGGATGGAGTCCAGGTGAGTGTCATTATGCGCGTAACGCTGGTGACAGGTGTGCGCCCTAACGAGCAGCCTGGGGACCTAGATGCCAGAGTTGACTGTTTAAACAACTAGCACACAGCTCAGACTTTTTATTTTATTTCATCTTTATTTAACTAGGCAAGTAAGTTAAGAACACATTTTTATTTACAATGACAGCCTACCCCATCCAAACCCTAACCTGGATGACACTGGGCCAATTGTGCGCCACCCTATGGGACTCCCAATCACGGCCGGTTGTAATACAGCCTGGAATCAAACCAAGGTCTGTAGTGACGCCTCTAGCACTGAGAGGAAGTGCCTTAGACCGCTGCGCCACTGGGGAGCCCTGAGACACCCATGGACACCTATGCATAACCCACAAGACATACCACCAGAGGTCTCTTCACACTCTTCACAGAACAGACTATGGGAGGCGCACAGTACTACATAGAGCCATGACTAGATGGAACTCTATTCCACATCAGGTAACTGATGCAAGCAGTAGAATCAGATTTAAAAAACAGATAAAAATACACCTTATGGAACAGCAGGGACTGCGAAGCAACACAAACATAGGCACAGACACATGCATACACACAGATGATAACATACGCACTATACACACACATACACATGGATTTTCTGTTGTAGATATGTGGTTGTGGAGTAGGGGCCTGAGGGCATACACTTAGTGTGTTGTGAAATCTGTTATGAATGTATTGTAAATAAATTGTATACCTGCCTTCATTTTGCCGGACCCTAGGAAGAGTAGCTGTTTCCTTGGCAGCCGCTAATGGTGATCCATAATAAATACAAATACAGTCTCTATATATAGCTAATGGGGATCCATAATAAATACAAATGCAGTCTCTATATATAGCTAATGGGGTGTCACGGCTGTCTTCCTCTTCTTCCTCTGAAGAGGTGTAACAAGGATCGGACCAATACGCAGCGTGGTAGGTATCCATGTTTTAATATAGAAAACTGAACTATGAACACCAATACAAAACAATAAACGTGAACAAACCGTAACAGTCCCGTGTGGCACAAACACTGACACAGGAAACAATCACCCACAAAATACCCAAAGAACATGGCTGCCTAAATATGGTTCCCAATCAGAGACAACGATAAACACCTGCCTCTAATTGAGAACCAATCTAGCCAACCATAGACTTACATAAACACCTATAATGAACACAACCCCATAACTCTACAAAAAAAACCCTAGACAGTACAAACACCCTAGACGAGACAAAAACACGCAAACCACCCTCGTCACACCCTGACCTAACTAAAATAATAAAGAGAACAAAGATAACTAAGGCCAGGGCGTGACATGGGGATTACTAATAAATACAAATACAGTCTCTATATATAGCTAATGGGGATCCCTAATAAATACAAAATACAGTCTCTATATATAGCTAATGGGGATCCATAATAAATACAAATACAAACAGTCTCTATATGTGACACTTTACATGCACATTGTGACACTAAAAGATCACAGAGTACATTACAGCTCTTTCCACTCAATCGCTGTTGTCACGGAGAGAGCTTTCAGCGCTCAGCACTGACGTCAATGACCAAATACGTCAATAAGTCTAAATTAGCAGTGATTCATTGAGCTGTTATTGAAATGCACTCGCTTTATTATCTCCTGATTTCCCACTTTCATTTTCCTTATCATCCCTCTCTTTCCTTGTTTCACACCTCCCTCTGTCTGTCAACTCCTCTCTGACCGCATTTAATTATCTCAATATGGTTATCTGATCTTCTCTCGCTCTCTCTCTCTCTCTCTCTCTCTCTCTCTCTCAATTCAATTCAATTCAATTCAAGGGGCTTTATTGGCATGGGAAACATGTGTTAACATTGCCAAAGCAAGTGAGGTAGATATTATACAAAAGTGAAATAAACAATACAAATTAACAGTAAACATTACACATACAGAAGTTTCAAAACAATAAAGACATTACAAATGTTATATTATATATATACAGTGTTGTAACAATGTACAAATGGTTAAAGCACACAAGTTAAAATAAATAAGCATAAATCTCTCTCTCTCTCTCGCTATACCCCCCTCTCTCCCCTCCAGTGGGTGGCCAGCTGCTGTCAGTCCTGGATGAAACAGAGAATGGCTTTGTGTGGGAGCACATCCAGGGCTACCAGGAGCAGGCCCACGGAGCCTGGCTGGGTATGACCTTCAACTCCAAAGGTAAGGAGCTCCTCAGGATGTACACAGTGAAAAGTATACACAGATGACTCCAACTGTTAAAAACATGTAAATATCATATACTGCAAGGTCATATAATCTAATGGGCACTGTAAGAAGAGTAATTTGTCAAAGTGACATATGCTATCCATATACTCATTCATATATTACATACATGATTTGTACACACCTTTTTGCATTAAGGTATTCCAGGGCTATTTCAAGATATTCTTCAGACAGGTGTGTGTGTGTGTGTTGTTCCTGGTGTTGTCCTGCAGGGGGCAGTCTGATGTGGTCTGAGAGTGCAGAGGTGAAGTTCACTAACTGGGAGGTGCAGGGCACCAACCTGAGCATGCTGTTTCCCAACACCTGCTTCTGGATCCAGAGCAACACAGGCCTTTGGAAACCAGGCACCTGCAAGAACCGCACACACGGAGTCATCTGCAAACGGCCACGCAGTAAGGAAGGCCTCACCCTGTAGCGCAGACAAATAACACTATGGACAATGTCATACATGTAGAGTGATACAAAGCATGATACAGTGATAGCAAAGCTGTATAACCACTTACTGTGCTTCATTTATAACTGCAAACAGCAATCTCTGAGCTGACAACACAACTCGAATGTTATCTTTTCCGTTGCAGGTGCTGAGGCTTTGGCGGTAGTCTGTAAGTATGGTTAGGATATCCTATGTTGTTTGTTCAAGTCATCAAATGTTAGATTTGTTTAAATCGGTAATGCTAATCTGTAAAAAAAAAAAAAAAAAAATAGTCCCTCTCTTCCTCTCTCCCGCTCTCACTCTTTCTCCCCCTCCCTCCCTGTTTGTCTCAGCTGAAGAGGACCACCTGCCCACTCTGATTGTGATCATGGTGACGGGTCTGGTGTTGGTGATCCTCATTGCGGGCGTGATCTACCTGTACCGCCGGCACCAGGCAGGCTCCCGGGGATCTTACGAGGGGGCGCGCTACAGCCGCACCAAGTCCAACCCCTCCGAACAGGCCGAGAAGAACATCCTGGTGTCTGACATGGAGCTCAACGAGCAGCCGGAGTAGCACAGCCAACCAGGACTGGCCCCTCCCCCCGGGGCAGGAGACACCTGGGAGTACCTAATACTGTCTGACTGATACACATTCTGCTTCTACGTTTTATGTCCCTGTTCTGTTTGAAAAGATGTTGAAGATGCTGAAGGTCTGTGCTGTGTGGAGCGCAGCAGATGCTAATCAAATTCCATTTAAACAGTCATTCTCCAAAGGGGTTAATAATATGCAAATTACAATATGAACTGCTTTTCTTAGTAGTATAGCAATAATGTTTCTGATGTCAGTTTCACATTTCATTTCAAACAAGTTCCTGTTTCTGGTCGCTAAGTCTAAAAGGCAGATGCCAAAAGCCAAAGACAAAGGCTTTGCGACAGTTCTTCCCTTGTCAGGAGACTCAGTATCATCCAAATATCAACACAGCCTCCATCGAGACCATGACAGTATTTACCTGAGGTTAACTTCAGGTTTGTTTTGTATATTTCCTTTTGGTTTGTTTGTGTGTTTTTTTTGTCCAGTGCAGCTGTAGTGAATCTGTAGTGAATCCTCCTAAATCTGGTTGTTGTAGTGAAGCTTTTGTTGTTGCCCGTCCCCTTCCCTCCCTCCCTTCTGTTCTGACTGACACGTCAGCAGAGCCTGGTTGGAAAGCAATACTTACTTCGGTGTGAAAGAGAAGAGGACAGTGATTTTTAGAGTGATGATTTTAGAGTCATTTTAAAGGGTCCCTGGCCTGTTCACCACAACTGCACATACAGTTGTCTCTTATACACATCTAGATGTGTATAAGAGACAGGTCCCCTTCCCTCCCTCCCTTCTGTTCTGACTGACACGTCAGCAGAGCCTGGTTGGAAAGCAATACTTACTTCGGTGTGAAAGAGAAGAGGACAGTGATTTTTAGAGTGATGATTTTAGAGTCATTTTAAAGGGTCCCTGGCCTGTTCACCACAACTGCACATACAGTAGGAGAGAGAGAGGGGGAAGGGGACAGAAATTTGACTTGATACAGACTGATACCGTCTTTTGTTGTCTTGGCACAGTGTGATGGGGTCGATAAGGGTATGACACCCATTATATTTCAGTGTGTAACATTCTAGAAGGTTTTAGAGGGGTTTGTTTTAGTACTTTCTACCACCATCATGAGCAGAACCAACATTTATTACTTTAAGTAACTGTCCAGTGTTTCCAGATTTCTATGAAGTAGGACCTAAAATGAATTACAAAATGAGTGAAATAGTTTTCCTTAAAAAAAATTGTAATTAGGTATGTTAAAAAGCAGCTTTTCTGTGTTGGAATGGTGTGGGAGTATATCGGGTCATAAAACAAATTCATGCAGTAGAGTAGACCGCTGATTGGCCAGCACATCCTCCTCAGGAGGATGAAATCATCTTCTATGAGGAAGTAGCAAGCGTTTTTTAAACAGTCTGTTTGAGATACAGATTTGAGGTGCGGTTTTTGAAGTATTTTTTCTCCAATTCATGCTTTGACCACAAATACGAGTATAGGATAAGTCAACAACATTACTTGGTTATGAGTTAACAGAAGAGAAAAAAAGTGAGATTTTCACTAGACAGTTACTTTTTGTTGATCTTGTCTCACCGCTGCAACTCCCCCACGGGCTCAGGAGGGGCGAAGGTCAAGTCATGCGTCCTCCAAAAGATGACCTGCCAAACCACACTTCTCAACACCCACCTGCCAGCTACACTGTTCAACTAATTACTCAAGTCAGCATGCAGGCACCCAGTCTGCCACAAGAGCGCAATGACTCAAGTAAAGCCCCCCGGCCAAACCCTCCACGGACAATGTTGGGCCAATTGTACGCCGCCCTATGGAACTCCCGGGCATGAACAGTTGTGACACAGGCTGGTATTGAACCTGGGCCTGTAGTGGCACCTCAGGAGGCCTCTAGTCAGTTACTTTAAGCAAAGGACAGTGCATTCACTCCTTTGTTTATGCATTATTACTAAGGTACTTTTCAATTGTTTTTGTGTTATTTCCTTCCTTTGACTTTTGGATGGGTAACATGGTGTAAAGTATGTGAACGTCTGTGTTAGTCTCATGACTGGTATGGATGGTTAGGTTTCCCATGTTAATGTCTGTGTTTGTTGGTGGTACGATTACACACTGACCTGCAGCCATGGAAAACATACCCTATATATACAAAGTATGTGGACACCCATTCAAATTAGTGGATTCGGCTATTTCAGCCACACCCGTTGCTGACCGGTGTATAAAATCAAGCACACAGCCATGCAATCTCCATAGTCAAACATTAGCAGTAGAATGGCGTTTCTGAAGATCTCAGTGACTTTGATGCCACCTTTCATCAAATTTCTTCCCTGCTAGAGCTGCCCCGGTCAACTGCAAGTGCTGTTATTGGGAAGTGGAAACGTTCAGGAGCAACAACGGCTCAGCCGCGAAGTGGTAGGGCGCACAAGCTCACAGAATGGGACCGCAGAGTGCTGAAGCGCGTAGTGTGTAGAAATCGTCTGTCCTTGGTTGCAACACTCACTACTGAGTTCCAAACTGTAACTGTAAGCAACGTCAGCACAAGAACTGTTCGTCAGGAGCTTCATGAAATGGGTTTCCATGGCCAAGCAGCCGCACACAAGCCTAAGATCACCATGCGCAATGCCAAGCGTAGGCTGGAGTGGTGTAAAGCTCTCCGGCATTGGACTCTGGAGCAGTGGAAACGCATTCTCTGGAGTGATGAATCACGCTTTACCATCTGGCAGTCCGATGGACGAATCTGGGCTTTGGCGGACGCCAGCAAAATGCTACCTCCCCGAATGCATAGTGCCAACAGTAAAGTTTGGTGGAGGAGGAATAATGGTCTGGGGCTGTTTTTTCAGGGTTCAGGCCCCATAGTTCCAGTGAAGGGAAATCTTAACGCTACAGCATACAATGACATTCTAGACGATTCTGTGCTTCCAACTTTGTGGCAACAGTTTGGGGAAGGCCCTTTCCTGTTTCAGCATGACAATGCCCTTGTGCACAAAGCTAGGTCCTCACCTCAACCCCATCGAACACCTTTGGGATGAATTGGAACACCGACTGCTTGCCAGGCCTAATCGCCCAACATCAGTGCCCAACCTCAATAATGCTCTTGTGGCTGAATGGAAGTCCCAACATCTAGTGGAAAGCCTTCCCAGAAGAGTGGAGGCTGTTATAACAGCAAAGGGGGGACCAGCTCCATATTGATGCCCAGGATTTTGGAATGAGATGTTCGATGAACAGGTGTCCACAAACTTTTGGACATGTCATGGAACTTAGGTCACCTGTAGGTCATTCACTTGAAAGTGACACATCTGACATGAGTCAACATGTACAATACCAGTCAAAGGTTTGTACACACCTACACATTCCAGGGTTTTTCTTAATTTTTGACTTTTTTCTACATTGTAGAATAATAGGGTAGACATCAAACTATGAAATAACACACATGAAATCATGTAGTAACCAAAAAAGTGTTTAAAAAAAACAACAGGACAATTTTTGGTTGATAGATGATACCATATATGTTATTTCATAGTTTTGATGTCTTGACTATTATTCTACAATGTAGAAAATAATAAAAATAAAGAAATACCCTTGAATGAGTCCAAACTTTTGATTGGTACTGTATATACAGTATTACAGTTCTGGATGTTGCAACAAACTTGTCGTTTGTATGTGGTATGTTCCACAAGGTACTAGAGAACCTTACTTAAGGGGTAACCTCTATATCAATGCGAAACACAGCTAGGAAAACCAAAGAACTAGTTTGAAAAGGGAAATGATCCACCACGTACTTTAAATATTTAGAAATAGAAAGGTCATCTCATCCATCTTATTTCCCCTTGTCATGTCTTAACCTTGTGTTGTACATTATTGGGTGGAGGAAAGTAAGGTTTCTAACAGAGCACAACTAGATTCAATGCAGGGAATCAACCAAAACCCTAACTTCTGGGTTCCCATTTGAATAGGAGGCAAAAACAGATGTTTTCTTCCCCCACATAACATTCCTCCTACGGTTCCCTCCTTCTCATGACCGGATTTCTGTCCTCCTGCTCCGTGGAATTCTTTGGAGAATTTTGAGATAGAAACTCTCGGTGGGCCAATGAGCCACGCTTCGAAACCAGCTCTTTTCTGCTCTGTAAAGTGGACAAATGGGGCTGAGGAGAGAGAGGGGGAGGGAAGATGGAAGGAGATGGAGGGGGTGGGGGGGGTGATCGTGTGTGTGTGTGTTGTCATCTCCAACTGTGGAATGTTGAGTGGACAAGAAGAACTCAGTGGCAGGTCTGGAACCAATCAGAGCAAAAGAGCTCAGGGCTGAAAGAGAAGGGTGAGAAAATGGGGGGAGAGAGAGACTGACAGGCAGGCACGTATGGGGAAAGAAAGGGGCAGGGAGGGAGGAATGGAGATGAGAGAAGAGAAGTGACATGTCATAGGTTCACCCTGCCTCCTAGTGGAGGGTTGCTGTAGCACCCTGCTTCCAAACGACTGCCTAACTGGTTGTAATGAATTTGAGCTGCCTACAAGTTGGAGATGCCTACGAAGTGATGATGTGTGAGTCTGGCTCTGATGTACTACCCTTTCTGGGACTGACAGTGTGACTGTGGTGGGCTTTTAACATTTGAATCCCTGTGAAGAAAGGTTTAAATAAGCACCTGTTTTGATTTTTTAAATATTTGTTGTTTTTATATGAAATTAATAAAATATATGTCGGCTAAATGACTGTCAATAGAATTATTTCATAAGTTGTTGGTACTTTAGTTACACCATTATATGCACATTATTGTGGGGGGACGAGATGTTTATGGTTGCCTTGTTATATCATGACTGAACTATGACTGAAATAGTTGTGATGTTGAAGAACCGCCACCAGAGGGCAGGTCTTGCTCACAGTAACAGCTTGACTGTGTTTCAAATGAGTTCCTCACTCTCCTGGTCTGGTGCTTCATATGCTCTCTCTCTCTCTCTCTCTCTCTCTCTCTCTCTCTCTCTCTCTCTCTCTCTCTCTCTCTCTCTCTCTCTCTCTCTCTCTCTCTCTCTCTCTCTCTCTCTCTCTCTCTCTCTCTCTCTCTCTCTCTCTCTCTCTCTCTCTCTCTTTCTCTCTCTCTCTCCACCCCATACATATCTACTGTATGTTTATGTGTGCTTGAATTTCTGCAGGTGTGTCTCCATCCAGTCTGGCCAGACTCTTAGTTCAGGCTGTGATCCTGATCTGCCACACCTCATTGGAGGAGAATGGAAGGAGGGCCTCTACCTTTGCTCTGGCAGGGACTCCTTCTGCCTTCAGGCACCAATAGCTTGTCTATGTGCGGCCTGCCTGTTGCAGCTGATCTGGAAGTGAGGCATTGTGGTTGGCTACCCCTAGCTGTAGCTGGAGCACTAATGTCTAGCCCTGATCTGTTTCGCCTGTCCTAGTGGTTGTCTCCACACCCTCCAGGTCGCCCATCTTCCCCACTTATCCCCTGGGTATTTATACCTGTGTTTCCTGTCTGTTTGTGCCAGTTCGTCTTGTTTGCCAAGCTTACCAGCGTTTGTCCTGTCGGCACCTGTCTTTTCCCAGGCTCTCCTTTCTCTGGTTTTTAACCCTTGCCTGTCCTGACCCTGTACCCGCTCGACTGACCACTTTGGCTGTCCCTGCCTGCCGTCCTGTACCTTTGCTCCTACTCTGGATTATTGACCCCTACCTGCCTTGACCTGTCGTTTGCCTGTCCAGTCTGCACTTGGGTCTTACCTTGATACTTGATAACTAATGTGCTGTGAGCCATTGTAATGAGTTCAACTGGAGCCCTTTAAGACTGAGACAATCAGTGTGTCAGACCAGGTGTGCCAGCCAAGTGGACATGAGGCCCGACGGCTCTATCCACTGGCCAGGTGTACACTGTTTGGCAAAGGATTTGACCTAGGTGTCTGTCCAGAGTTTGTTCCATAGACCAATGGACCAAGGGGTGTAGTGATTAGGCAGAACACTTGGATTAATATGGGTATTTAGGCAGATTGTTTGTGCCCTAATCAAGCGAGAGACCTCTCTGCCTGAGTACGGAGGGAATCACTCATTCCAAATCAGAGGAGATTGTTTCTCTTGCAGGGAGAGAACTAAATGTCTTTGTCATTATCTCACTTAGACTGCCTGTCAAAACACATCTGCCTAAATATTTTACACTGTTAGTGGTATTGATGTAAGAGCCATGAGGTAGAAAATAGCATTTTTATATTTTAAGTTATTACAGTATTATGTATTTGTACATTTGTTCATATTTAGAATATGTATATCTATTTGTATATGAATCCCCCTTTGTATAGGCTAGCACAGACTGGAATATGTTTAAGGATTCTTCCGATGGCATTGAGGAGTACACCATATCAGTCACTGGCTTTATCAACAAGTGCATCGAGGACGTCGTCCCCACAGTGACTGTATGTACATACCCCAATCAGAAGCCATGGCTTACAGGAAACATTCGCACTGAGTTAAAGGGTAGAGCTGCCGCTTTCAAGGAGCGGGACTCTAACCCGGAAGCTTATAAGAAATCCTGCTATGCCCTCCGACGAACCATCAAACAGGAAAAGCGTCAATACAGGACTAAGATCGAATCGTACTACATTGGGTCCGAAGCTCGATGTGGTAGGGCTTGCAAACTATTACAGACTACAAAGGGAAGCACAGCCGAGAGCTGTCCAGTGACACAAGCCTACCAGACGAGCTAAATCACTTCTATGCTCGCTTCGAGGCAAGTAGCACTGGAACATGCATGAGAGCATCAGCTGTTCCGGACGACTGTGTGATCACGCTCTCCGCAGCCGATGTGAGTAAGACCTTTACAGGTCAACATTCACAGGGCCAGACGGATTACCAGGACGTGTATCCGAGCATGCGCTGATCAACTGGCAAGTGTCTTCACTGACATTTTCAACCCTCCCTGTCTGAGTCTGTAATATCAACATGTTTCAAGCAGACCAACATAGTCCCTGTGCCCAAGAACTCTAAGGTAACCTGCCTAAATAACTACCGACCCGTAGCACTCACATCTGTAGCCATGAAAATCTTTGAAAGGCTGATCATGGCTCACATCAACACCATTATCCCAGAAACCCTAGACCCACTCCAATTTGCATACCGCACCAACATGATCCACAGATGATGCAATCTCTATTGCACTCAACACTGCCCTTTCCCACCTGGACAAAAGTAACACCTATGTGAGAATGCTATTCATTGACTACAGCTCAGCGTTCAACGCCATAGTGCCCCCAGGTGGTAAGGGTAGGTAACACATCCGCCACACTGATCCTCAACACAGGGGCCCCTCAGGGGTGAGTGCTCGGTCCCCTCCTGTACTCCCTGTTCACTCATGACTGCACAGCCAGGCATGACTCCAACACCATCATTAAGTTTACCGATGACACAACAGTGGTAGGCCTGATCAGTGACAACGACGAGACAACCTATAGGGAGGAAGTCAGAGACCTGGCCATGTGGTGCCAGGACAACAACCTCTGCCTCAACTTGATCAAGACAAAAGAGATGATTGTGGACTACAGGAAAAGGAGGGCCGAGCTCGCCCCCATTCTCCTCGACGGGGCTGTAGTGGAGCAGGTTGAGAGCTTCAAGTTCCTTGGTGTCCACATCACCAACAAACTAACATGGTCCAAGCACACCAAGACAGTCGTAAAGAGGGCACAACAAAACCTATTCCCCCGCAGGAGACTGAAAAGATTTGGCTTGAGTCCTCAGATCCTCAAAAGGTTTACAGCTGCACCATCGAGAGCATCCTGACTGGTTGCATCACTGGCAACTGCTCGGCCTCCGACCACAAGGCACTACAGAGGGTAGTGCGTACGGCCCAGTACATCACCGGGGCCAAGCTTCCTGCCATCCAGGACCTCTAAACCAGGCAGTGTCAGCGGAAGGCCCTAAAAATTGTCAAAGACTCCAGCCACCCTAGTCATAGACTGTTCTCTCTGCTACCGCACGGCAAGCGGTACCAGAGCTCCAAGTCTAGGTCCAAGAGGCTTCTAAACAGCTTCTACCCCCAAGCCATAAGACTCCTGAACAGCTAATCAAATGGCTACCCAGACTATTTGCATTGCCACCCCCCTCTACGATTTGATTTGATTTGATTAGATGCTCCATTTGGTTTAATCCAAATGACGTCATATCCCTGACATCACTGCTTCAATCAGTAGACGAGAAGAATACCGTTTTTGAACATGTTAAATTCATTTTCATTGTAAACTTTTCATTACTATATAAAAGGTAAAACGGAGAAACCTTTTGAATGTTTTTATTTGCGTCAGACTCACTGCTTTTTACATAGACCGTGGTTGAATTTCTTGAGAAGCCTGCACCACTGCAGTTTGTGGAGAGAGTGGTCCTGATGCCTCGTCCATTCAGGATAGATGAGGCTCGGTTAGAGTCTGAGGCAGGGCCGGCGACAGAGCTAATCAGTTGGACGGGCCTTTGATATCCATAGGTGGGGACGTTTTTTCATGGGACCTTCTATGTGTGCATGCCCTCGCGTGTTCACAATTCTTTTTCATGGGTCTTATAGTAGATCATTGCAGCTCGTAAGTTTCAAGTTTGGCTTGTAATTTAGCCTACCATTTCTACCGATCTGAGTGACAGTTATGAGTATTTTTATATGTGCATTTTTGTGGAACAGTTACATTTTAGTAAAAACGTTTCGTTCCTCAAAATCATTGTCACATGGTTAATCAATGAATACAATTATAAAAATCTAAACTAAAGCAAGAGCAACAGCCTCTGTCATATGGACACATTGATACACTGTGGTCCATAGGCGGCTAAAGAAAGAAGCGCATAGAACTCAGAGATACATAGCCTATAGGCCAATGCAGCAGTAGGTATCTTTAACTAAGTAAAATGCATAAGCCTAAAGCCGATAAACAAAAACAGTAAAAAATATCCTGATGAAAATTCTGTTTTTTTCAATCACATTCACCTCTCTACTGTGGGGAGTTAAGACAACTGCCAAAGGGGCACTGTCCTGCATGTGCACACAGCAGGCCAGGTACATGACTGTAATTAATACACGTATTAACAGAAATGTATGTAACCAAATGACAGGGGATTAACGGTACATTTACTTGGCTTACTGGTGACATATGTAATAGGGAATTGATTTTTTTTTTAAATACAATCAAAGGGAAAACAATTCACAGAATGAAATAATGAATGAACAAGAATTGTCAGGAGACAGCTGAGTGCATTCTGGAGAGCTGAGAGCAGGCGTTCTGGAGAGCTGAGAGCAGGCCTTCTGGAGAGCTGAGAGCAGGCCTTCTGGAGAGCTGAGAGCAGGCCTTCTGGAGAGCTGAGAGCAGGCGTTCTGGAGAGCTGAGAGCAGGCATTCTGGAGAGCTGAGAGCAGGCTTGAGAGCAGGGCATTCTGGAGAGCTGAGAGGCATGGCATTCTGGAGAGTCTCTGAGAGCAGGCGTTCTGGAGAGCTGAGAGCATGCGTTCTGGAGAGCTGAGAGCAGGCATTCTGGAGAGCTGAGAGCAGGCGTTCTGGAGAGCTGGGAGCAGGCGTTCTGGAAGCTGAGAGCAGCGTTCTGGAGAGCTGAGAGCAGGCATTCTGGAGAGCTGAGAGCAGGCATTCTGGAGAGCTGAGAGCAGGCGTTCTGAGAGAGCTGAGAGCATGGCATTCTGGAGAGCTGAGAGCATGCATTCTGGAGAAGCTGAGGAGCATTCTGGAGAGCGCTGAGAGCATGCGTTTGGAGAGCTGAGAGCATTCTGGAAGGCGTGAGAGGCAGGCGTTCTGGAGAGCTGAGAGCATGCATTCTGGAGAACTGAGAGCATTGCA